>NW_007578345.1:176063-185381 GCF_000690725.1 Stegastes partitus
TTGGATTCTGGATTGACAATGACAACAACTTTTATGCAGATTTTCCTGAAAGGCTTTACATAACTACTATTTCAAATGATGCTTGTAAAATTCAGTCCCACTTTCGATCTGAACAGAAGATTGCTAGAGCACTGATGTCATGAAAACTTTGCCTCACTCTCTCCAACCTTTTACTGCTTTTATCAGTCGTAAAATATTTTTGGTGGCATTAGAGACTGATTAATGTCCATGCCTTGCTTTCCCAGATGCCCCCGTCCACCCACCTGTTTCCGACACACACCCTTATGATAATCAGGACCCCAAGAATATGCCAGCAGACACAGGATATGGATGCAAGATGGTGGATGGAGTGGTCCATGTCTACACCAAGAAAGTCAACATGGACAAGTATGTACCTTTCACTGATGGTAATTCAAACACGCAACTCTGTTTGTATGACTTTCAAACTCTTCCCCTTTTCAGAAGCTCAGAGCTGGACCTGCTGTATCCTGACCTGAAGGAGTACATTGCAGACATGAATGTGATGATGGCCCTCATTATCAACGGTCCAGTGTGAGTGTTTGTTCAGCGTTGTCATTCAGCAGATGTTCCTGTTTTATGGCTCATTGTAAAGTCTAAATGAGGCATGCCCCCTGTCTCCTCTGGATGGCGTTTATAGGAAGTCTTTCTGCTACCGTCGCCTGCAGTACCTAAGCTCTAAGTATCAGATGCACATCCTCCTGAATGAGATGAAGGAGCTGGCAGCTCAGAAGAAGGTTCCTCACAGAGACTTCTACAACATAAGAAAGGCAAGACTGGCTCAGACTGACCACATGCCACGACTCAGGATGAAATAAACACTCTACATACATTACATTTACCTGATAAGTATTTAAACACCAAGCGGTACTGATCCTGCTGTAAAGTCGCTTGTAGCGCCAAGATGGCTCTTGAAACTCACATCTACAAAAGTATAAAGAAAACTCTGTTCTACAACCAGCAAAGAGTGACCTTTGTTTTTCTCCTGATTCCAGGTGGACACACACATACATGCATCGTCCTGCATGAACCAGAAGCACCTGCTGCGATTCATCAAGAGAGCCATGAAGAAATACCCCGAGGAGATCGTCCACATTGAGCGTGGCCGCGGTCAGACTCTCAAGGAGGTTTTTGAGAGCATGAACCTGACAGCCTTTGACCTGAGCGTGGACACTCTTGACATGCACGCGGTAAGACGTGGGAGTCTTTTAATAGATGTACAAGGATGTAGCGTCTATTGCGTGTAGCGTAGATAGAAATAGAATTTGACTCTTTTCTTTTACCCATCAGGACCGTAACACGTTTCACCGTTTTGACAAGTTCAATGCAAAGTACAACCCCATTGGAGAATCCATCCTCAGAGAAATCTTCATCAAGACTGACAACCACATTGAAGGAAAATACTTTGCACACATAGTAAAGGTGGGAAATAATACATTGTGCACCTCATCCACATGATTCCTGAACGCAAGCTTACACGTCCATCTTTCTGGTCTTTGCTTGTCCAGGAGGTGATGGCCGACTTGGAGGAGAGCAAGTACCAGAACTCTGAGCTGCGTCTGTCCATCTATGGCCGCTCCCGAGACGAGTGGGACAAGCTGGCTCAGTGGGCCGTCAAACACAGAGTGTACTCTGATAATGTCCGCTGGCTTGTCCAGGTGCCCCGTCTGTTGTAAGTTCTCACCCAACATGTTCAACCTATAGATATAATAACACCAACACTGATGACGCTAAATCAGTAAAGGGAGAAACAGGGACTAACTCCCCACCATGTGTAGATGTGGATTAAAATTTCCTGCCTCCTACAATTAAAACAGAAACTTAAAAAAAACACTAACTAATAATACTTCTTTCCATCTCAACACTTACTGCTCTCTGACATTACATGTTTTTTTATATTTTGCACACTGTATAAGCTTTTTAAATTCCTTATCATAATATTTTATTACTCTCTTCTAAGTTTTAAGTAGGTTTTAATATTTCTGTGAATAGATTTTGTGCCTAAATATTTCATGCTCAGTGGTATTTGTGCGTTCTTGACTGTGATTGTAGCTGCTGTAGCAAAGCAATTTCCTGCAAAGGATCAATAAAGTGTCTATCTACTGTTCAATTACTACCTTTCCAGTGATGTGTACCACACAAAGAAGCAGCTGGCTAATTTCCAGGAGATGCTGGAGAACATCTTCATGCCTCTGTTTGAAGTCTCGATCGACCCGCGCAGTCATCCCGAGCTGCATCTCTTCCTGCAGCATGTGAGTGATGCTTCACAGCAAATCGAAGGCGAACACCTGAAGAAACTGAGCGGTTGTTATTTTGTCTGACGATCGTTGTGTGTTCGCAGGTGGTGGGCTTTGACAGCGTGGACGATGAGTCCAAACCCGAGCACCACATTTTCAACCTCGACAGTCCGCTGCCAGCCAACTGGACAGAAGAAGACAACCCGCCCTACTCCTACTACCTCTACTACACCTATGCCAACATGACTGTGCTCAACCACCTGCGAAGGTAAGACACACCAATTCAACCAGTCAGACCTCTCATCCATTTGCTGATTCCTAAAAAAAACACCAACAAAACGTCGCGAGGCTTGTTGTTTTTCCTGTGTTTATAACTGTATGTGTGTCGGACAGGCGACGAGGTTTCCATACGTTTGTGCTGCGACCGCACTGTGGGGAGGCGGGGCCAATCCACCACCTGGTGTCAGGTTTCATGTTGTCAGAAAACATCTCCCACGGGCTGCTGCTCAGAAAGGTCAGGACATCACACAGTGGATTGTTATGGAAATATCTGGCTTTACCACCCTAAAAATAATGCATAGAATTGACAGAGTTGTAGCATTTGACAGCTAATTTGGAAAGCTGGATAAAAACCTTGGAGCTGGTTGATTTTTTTTTTTTTTTGTAGATGTTGTAGTAGATTAATAGGTAACTTTAATGTGCCATAAAAACACTGACGCTGCCATATACCCTCTGGGATAACACTGTTTGGTTTGTGACAGGTGGTCATAACTAGCGGCTTATCCTGTATGCAGCTGCTGATCCGGAGACAAAGGAGTGCTTGTATGTCGCTGTAGCTTGTTGTTTACTGGTTCGTCTGTCTTTTTTCTGCTCCGTCTATTTGATACCGCTCAGGCCCCCGTGCTGCAGTATCTCTACTACCTGGCTCAGATTGGCATCGCCATGTCGCCTCTGAGCAACAACAGCCTGTTCCTCAGTTACCACCGCAACCCGCTGATGGAGTATCTGTCCAGAGGCCTCATGGTCTCTCTGTCCACCGACGATCCTCTTCAGTTCCACTTCACCAAGGTCAGTATGAAGCTACACAAAGCCACGACTTAAAGTACAACATGTAAAAAGATTAAAAGTAGAACTTACATTTTTCCGTGTGTGTGTGTGTGTGTGTGTCTGTGTGTGTGTGTGTTTGCACCCAGGAGCCTCTGATGGAGGAGTACAGCATCGCAGCTCAAGTGTGGAAGCTGAGTTCCTGCGACATGTGTGAGCTGGCGAGAAACAGCGTCCTCATGAGTGGGTTTTCACACAAGGTAAAGTTCTGTATAGCTCATTGTATTTATTTATATATCAGCTCTCATTCACTCAGTTTACTAATTACATCTGTACTTCAGTCGTAAATCCTGCCTCTACAAAATGTGTATTGTTTAGTCATTGTCAGAAAGGTGTAGATTGAATCATCAAATCAAAATCAAGTTTGTTGTCATGTGGCTGTACATACACAGCAGTACAAGACTGTTTCTTCAGGATTCAATAACCGAAAGCAATTTAAATAAAGAAGTGTTTGCGTATCTTAATCTCAATCTCAAGTGTGAGACTGACAGACGGATCGGTGCAGCGTCTGCAGTGTTGCAGTACCGGACCATCGTGGTGAACAGAGAGCTGAGCAGGGGGGCAAAGCTCTCCATTTACCGGTCAGTCTACGTCCCAACCCTCACCTGTGGTCATGAGATCTGGGTAATGACCGACAGAACAAGATCGTGGATACAAGCGGCCGAAATGAGTTTCCTCCGCAGGGTGGCTGGGCGCTCCCTTAGAGATAGGGTGAGGAGCTCGGTCACGCAGGAGGAGCTCGGAGTAGAGCCGCTGCTCCTCCACATCGAAAGGAGCCAGATGAGGTGGCTCGGGCATCTTTTCCGGATGCCTCCTGGACGCCTCCCTGGGGAGGTGTTCCGGACGTGTCCCACCAGGAGGAGGGTTAGGGTTAGCTGGAGGAGGTGTGTGCGGATCGGGAAATCTGGGCGGCTTTGCTAAGGCTGCTGCCTCCACGACCCAACTCTGGATAACGTGGAAGAAGATGGATGGACGGATGGATGGATGGTGTTTGCGTATCTGGATCAGCAGTTCAGCATTCTGACAGCTGGTGGAATGAAGCTGTTGATCAGTCTGGAGGTTCTTCCTGTAATGCTCTGGAAACATTTGCCTGATGGCAGCGGTTCAAACAGTTCATGGAGAGGCTGTGAGGAGTCCCTGACAATGTTCAGGGTTCTGCTCCTGCAGCGGCTCTGGAGAAGTTCTTGGACAGAGGTGAGGGAAACTCCGATGACCCTCTCAGCTCCTCTAGCTACCATCTGCAGGGCTTTTCTGTCTGACACACTGCAGCTGGAGGACCATGTGGAGATGCAGGATGTCGTTTGATGATCGCTGTGGTGTTCTTATTCCAGCTCAGGTCCTGGAGATCTGCACTCCGAGGAACTTGATGTTCTCATATCATATGTTCATAGTTAAAGGTGGTGTTATATTAACAATAATATGAATAAACTTTGCATAAAACATTAAAAGAAGACATTGAAACATGAGTAAAGACGGTGCAGCCTTACAAAGACCAACAGCAGAGCATCACAGAAAGAATGAAACGTGATGCTAATGCTTGTCTGTACATTTTTTTAAGTGAGGAAGTGACTGAGCCGTTCACACAGTCAGAGAAAAAAACAATAAAAGAACATGACAGGCATCTTTAAAGTAGAGTTTGTGGCACACCAGTTGTATTTTATTGCCTTCAGGTGTACAGGTGTAGCTAATAAAGCTAGGCTGTGGTACACTGTGTTCTCTGCTGTGCCCCACACGCCATAAAACCTAAAATAACTCTTCAACCAATGTTGCCTCAAACACAGCTGTTTGTGTTTCCTCCTGTTTACGCTCACGTCTCTGAGGTTTCCACTCATGTTGTCTCATTCCAGGCCAAAAGCTACTGGCTGGGCCCCAGTTACTCCAGGGAGGGTCCTGAGAGCAACGACATCCGCCGCACCAACGTCCCCGACATCCGCGTGGCGTACCGCAGCGAGACGCTCACCGAGGAGCTCCACCTCATCATTCACGCCGTTCGCACGGAAGAGCTGGACGCCATCGACGAGGAGGACTCCCTGACCATGGGTCCTCTCCCGGGACAGCGCTGAGACCGGTCACCCGCCCTCCTCCTGTAAATCCCCGACCCCGTGGTTTCACTCAGCATGACACTGAAGAGACGTGGCCAGAGAGTAATTCTGCCGTTCAGCCTATTTAAAGTATAAACACCACCAACCATCACTGTAGACGTATGCCGCACTCTGACAGCTGCACAGCTACCAAAAAGCCACGGATACAGCGCTGCCAGATCACTTTAGCTTCTTGGTTTTATTATCTTCAAGTTGTTTTTATGTTCCAACCCTGTATTATTTTAGTTTCCCCCAAATGTCCTCCACCCGTAACTTCTGTTGAGTCTCAGTCAGCTTCATGAAGGTTTGCAGGGATCAGCATCAGGGTTTGTTTTTGTTTTGTTGTTTTTTTGTGAATGAACAGCAGGGTTTGTATCCCCGCCTGTCCTGCCAAAGCCATCAGATGAGCCCTGTGATGTTTTCTATTCTTCACTGATGTGTTTTCGTGGTAGCATCTTTGCAGTATTTACAGAAACACTGACAACCAGCACATTGAAACTCTTACCTTCTACTCTATAGCCATGCTGCTTGATTACACGTAGCGCATCTGTCGTCTTTATTACACCACGATGAAGGATTGTAGATGCGGTTTTATTGGAGTAACACACTTGGATTGTTTCACAGGTTTCACGTTATTATCCACTGAATGCTGCAGCACTGGACGTCAGCCATGTGTGGTGGTTTTAGATAATTCATTTTGCACATTTAGAATCGTTCTTCCGTGATTCTACTACTCAGAAACAAACGAGGGAAACTCCATGGCGCTCAAGTTTAAAGAGCAGCAGACTGTCTGCGGTTGACTGCAAACATTCCTTGAAGCAAACGGGCCTCGTCAGCGGCAGGCGGAAATGATTTCCAGCACTTGTAGAAAATCGTTTGATTTCTGTGGTAGGAGAGATGTGAAAGAAGAGCCGCGTGTTGTGGATTGTGATCACAGCGCAGCAGCACGTGGACGTGTTCTCACCGTTACCTCACTGTGGCCGTGAAGCAGCCTCTGCACTTCCTTAGGGCCCTGATCCCACTCATTCCGTTTCCAGAGGGCAAACTAGAAGGTCATGGAGGTTTTTTCCCTTTGCATGCAGTGCACTGTGCATATGCACCAAGCCAATATTTTACAGTGCCTTTTCATTTGTAGCCTCGAGCTCTGCATGTCCAGTTTTTCGCGATCACATGCAGCCAGAGTTGCGTATTTTCCCCCAAACAGTCGGCCTCTGTGCTGCTGGAGCGTCCGCGCCGACGGAACTGAAACCACCCAGCTGCATGCTCGGTGTAAAGTAGCTTTTACCTTGGCCTTTGAGGAGAAAGCTTGATTTGTTTCTCTGCTTTAAAGTGCTTTTGTTGCATGCCTGCATGACCAGAGGATGGCAGGAGAGAATGAGCCGTTTACAGTAAACTGTAACGTGAAGCATCTGAACTAATTCAGGGCTGCCGACCAGCTTTTGATCCACAATCTGTTTGTAACGGGAGCAAACGGATTCAAACGTCGTTCACCATGTAGAAATGAGCAAACCACGCTGGGACGTGGTTAAAACTGTTGCATGGAACCTTGTAGCATTTTTTTAAACTCACCCCAAACCCGGTCAGAGCCGGCGCCGCACGCCTCAGACTTTGGGATCATTCACTCATCACACCAACGCTACCCAGCTCTGGACCCGGTCCGACCTCCCATTAAACTGTGAGTTAAACCCAGATGATGCTGTCGAGTCGTATTTGACACCAAGACCAGAAGAGAATAAAACAGGAAGTGTTTGTTTGAATAATCAGCTGTAAAGCGTTAAATAAATACGTCTGCTTCATAGATGATAAGAATCAGCGATGAGAGTCCGTCTCTGTTCTGTGAGGATACAGTCGCTCTTGTTAAGCTGGAGTCGTGTGCCGAACACGACGGCGTGCGTGTGATTGTTGGATTTCATGTATAAAGTGTATTTTTTTAAAGGCAATATAGAAATAAGAAATTTTATATTCGAATTGATGTTAAGGTTTAACACTTAGTTTCTTGTTTCCGTTGTTCTGTTGATTAGTGTTGTCATGAAAACAGACTTTTCCACTATGGGTTCATTATTATTATTATTCTTGTTAGCCTTTTTAATTTGTTGAAGTAATTGGACAGTGTTTTGGCGTCTGCTCTGCCTGTTTGATATCACAGTAGCACATCTTTTTATGCCTGATAACACAAATATAACGTCTGTGATAGATGCTCTGAAGCCAAACGTTAGTCGCCAGTCAGACACGTAGAAACCGACCCACTTCTACGTCACATCAGTAGAGTTTTCAGGTTTTGTTGACGTGTTCTGTGTGTAAATGTTGGTCCGTTTTCTCTAAAGCCAAACTGCTAATGGATTATAATCCACACTGACTCGTCTGCCTGCCTTTATAATTGCAAAAGCTTCATTTCGTTATCGGCCTTTTCCTGGTTTTAATGTTTGAAAGTCATCTACTTTTTGTACTTACTTTGGGATTAAGTTTTTGATGAAAGCGTGACTCTGCTGTAGCAGTCTGAACCTGGACCGACCTGAACCTTTTCCACTTTCCATCCAGCTCCCGATGCGTTTACCGTCTATCATGTCTACACCATCGTGCACCCTACCTCACCAATGCTAATCTCTGACGTCAGCCTTTTTGGGGCCCGACACTGTCCTCAGCAGTAGCAACGCTGCATGTAGGGCCACAAACGAAACACTATCGTCATCACTGATTGATCAAATATTACTTTGGTCTTTGAAATAATTTACAAAATTGTGAGAAGTTTCCCACAGCACAAGTCGTCGTATTCAGATTGTTTTGCTCTAAAATATTTGGTTCAAGCTGCAAATCTTCAGACTTCTGGAGGAAATGTTTTGTCATTTCTGCTTGAAAACTTATTTTAAATGATGTGAAATGTAGAATATTGTCTTTGGCGATCGGCTAGTGGATTAATGAGTAGTTGCACATGAGAAACGATGGAACAGCAGGAACCTCTGAGCGGTAACACTGTGACCATTAAGCCAACACAGAAACACACCATCCACACGATGTTCACCTGTATAGATGTTTTCTGTCCACATGTTCAGCCTGATTTATCTCTAACAGTCCTTTAAGTATTCTGATACTTACGACATGTTTGCGTTCGCTGACGATATTTCTCCACGTGTATCTTTGTTTTTACGCTCGTGTCACTTCTCTGACATGGGGGACTTTTTATTTTTAATCCTACATAATTTTCTGTCCATTGATCTGTAGCCTTATTGCTTGAAATGGACTGCCAGTGTTTTACAGATTCATGTGTAACGTCTGAACAATAGAATAAAGCATGTTAACTCACTTTGCTTGTGTCAGGCTTGAATTTTATTTACAGGTTACACAATGATTACACACTGTACTATTTGCCCTTTCTAGTGTACTTTTATTTACAGTAAATCACATAATTAGAGCCTCATTTCGTGGCCTCATATTCATCAGTATTGGTGGACACGATGTCTGATATGCTTTGATGTGAAAACTTTTTCTCTACAGAGCATAATGCAAAAAAAGGTAGTTTGAACTGGTACCAGTTTGTCCAACCGAGCAGCTCCGACAGTTGTTTTCAACAGCACTGTGTGCAGCACATGTAGCAGAGCACATGTCAGGGGGTGTCTTTAGGGAAACGTTGCTAACTCAATATCCTAAACGTTGCTGGAAAGCACAAACATATACAGTCAAATGTGTTCATATCCTCCCACTAAAGAAGGAGAAAAAAACAGCTGAAATAAGTTGAAATTAACAAAAGTAATAATAAATAACAATTTAATGAAAATTGTGACATTGTTTTTGAATTGTGATTCAACAGAAATATTAAAAAAAAAACAAAACAACAACAATCAAACAAGCATGATTGGACCCATAAACTAACATGTAGTTGA
>NW_007578345.1:185400-230372 GCF_000690725.1 Stegastes partitus
GTTTGAACTGGTACCAGTTTGTCCAACCGAGCAGCTCCGACAGTTGTTTTCAACAGCACTGTGTGCAGCACATGTAGCAGAGCACATATCAGGGGGTGTCTTTAGGATAATGTTGCTAACTCAATATCTTAAACGTTGCTGGAAAGCTAATAAACCGTTAGTCCATCAATATATACAGTCAGATGTGTTCATATCCTCCCATTAAAGAAGGAAAAAAACAACTGAAATAAGTTGAAATTGACAAAAATAATAATAAATAAAAATGTAATGAAAATCGTGATGTTGCTTTTGAATTGTGGTTCAACAGAAATATTTTAAAAAAACAACAAAAATAATCAAACCAGCATGATGGACCTGTGAACTAATATTTAGTTGAACAACCCTCTGAGCCAATCACTGCCTTCAGGTGTTTCCTGTAACTCTCAGTCAGACTTCTGCACCTGTTGACAGGTATTCTGGTTTCACTGCTCATCAGCAAAGTGCTCTTATTAGTCCAGGACGTTTTTTTTTTTTTAATTATTCTTTTCAACCACAATTTAAAGGTAATGTCTTGTTTCACTAAATTATAATTTAGAAAATTTTTATTTATTATTATTTTTTTCAGTTTCTAGTTATTTGAGTGTGAATTTTGCCTTTTCTTTAATGGAAGGGGATGAATAAATCTGAGGACGACTGTACAAACAATGTCGATCAATGCAGCAATAACAGGTTAAGAACAAAATCCAGCGTCTGCCGGTCTCCACATCAGATGTTCTGATTTGATTACATGTCTGCTTGAAACATTTCCAGATAGCTTCATTATTCACGTATATTCTAAAGTGACATTTACATTATATGAGACAACATGTTGGAACTTTCTTGATTTCAAACAAGAATAAACTCTAACGCGCTGTAAACCTGGTGTTGCTGAACATTAGCTGAAGGTTTACAGCATCTCCCGACTGAAGATCTCCTTCTCCTGCGTCCTCCTTCATGTCCTCTTCACTGTCAAGGGGATCTTTCTAAGGCGGCGACCTGGAGCGTTGGAGAGAGAGAGTCGTCACCAGAAACGTTTCTACATGGACGCTACAAACGAATGAAGCTGCGCCGTGTTCTCTGACTCACAGCCAAGGTGGACTTCACTAATTGTAACTGGTAGAAGACTCGCCCGCCTTCCTCTGGACAAACCGACTTCAGCTCCTCTCTGGTCATCCCCAGCAGCATGGAGCCGCTCAGCACACCCAGGCAGCGCACGGTGCTGCAGGAGATAAGCAACACTGATCCGTCAATAATCGCTGGTAGATTAATCAATGATTACCAAACCAAGCAATGCCAGATAGGGGAAAGTTTTCTGTGTCAAGTTACACCACAATCAGCTTTATGACTGGGTTCTGCAGAGCTGTCACACCGGCGAAGAGCTTTTGTTTTTCTGCCTGCTAGTATTGAATTTGTTCTGATGTTGAGTCTGCATGAGAAAGCTGTTGTTCATCCAAACACGCTGTAACTGGGGAGCTACATCATCATCCAGCACTGAAGCAGCTCATCAGAGGATTTTCATTTTCATAAGTCACGTGTCACTAATAAATTATTCATGTGGGTATTGTGTAGCCATCATTTATGTTTACTCGGTGGATGTACTTACATTTTGCTGAAGCCCTTGTCTTCCAGCCAGGCTTTCACTTCTGCTGGTTTGGCCTTCTTCGTCAGGACGGGAGAAACCTCCTTGGAAAAGGAAACGTAATGCACTGAGGCTTCAGTTAAATGTACATAGGATTATCTCACATCAAAATACCTGGTAAACAGTTTGAAGAAGAAAAAACATATCCACACATAACCAGTGTGTCGTGTTTTACTGTCATTGTGTTTGCACAGTCGGCTATTTTTTCTTCTTCTCCTCGATTTTTCTGCTCCGATTTATACAAATAAACATCAGCCAGAGATGTAAAATTAACGAGCAGTAATCTGAGAATCACATCCTTCTCATCCTTCATGTGGACCGTTTTCATTAACTCTCTCAGTGACTATTTCACTTTTTGAGTCTTCTACTCCACTGAGTCGTTTTAGTGTTTGCTGAGCGCTCACCACCTCCTCGTCAGGTTTGTCCTCATCAGACTCCAGAAGGTTGTTGGGTATGAATCCTTCCTCCCCTCTGCGGTTCCTCACCTTCCACCACTGCTTCGACATGTCAAGCAGCTGCAGAGGAATGAAGCACATGTTAACTTTAGAGCCGTGGAGCTTTCTATTCATCACTAAAAGGAAGCAGCTGCCTCACCTCCACCACTTCTCCTTTACTGACGCTGAGCTCTCTGCTGTTTCTGGACGTGAAGTCGTGCTTCACGCGCATCTGCTTTCCCTCACCTGGGCTGCAAGCACATCAAAGTCAACAACATAAGAACCTCCAGGTTTTAAACATCTTCCTGTTACCTTGAATCATAACTCGTGTTCTTGTGCGTACCGCTTCTGCTGTGGAGGCCGTGGTGGTGGTGTCCATTTGGCGACAGTCTGTGCAGAAAAGGTAAATGGTCTTAACTTTCCTTCTTCTTCTTTAGTTAAGTTTAACTAGAATTAAGAGCCAGGACACGATGCTCACAAGCTACCTGGAGGTTTAAAGTTTACCTGGCGGGGTGCAGGCGGTGGGTTCTCCTGCCTCCTCTCAGGCTGCCTGGGTGAAGGCGGCGGGTTCTCCTGCCTCCTCTCAGGCTGCCTGGGAGCAGGTGGTGAATTTGCTGGTCTCCTCACAGGTTCACTGGGTTCAGGTTCTGCACTTACTTCAGGAGGCTGCCAGCCATCAGAGAACTCCAGGGTATAGGTTGGGATGTCCTCGTCATCCTCTGGCCACTGGGTGCTGGTAATATTGTCACACCTGAGTATCATCCTGACAACACATTCAGTGAGAGATAAAATGTGAGGTTACAAACCTGGGGATGTTCCAGGCGTCTCCCAGACTCTGCCACAGCGTGTCCTCCTCTGTTGACGCCTCTTCGCTCATGAGACGGATGCAGTACGGCGTCAGCAGCGGCGCCACGATGGACGGCGGCAGATCTTCAGGGCAGTGAGACACCACCTGGTGAGGACAAAGAGTGAACGAAGCCGGTTTTGTGCACATCCTGCTCTGCTATTGAGCCAGATTTACTCAAGAAGTGTCTGAACATTGGATTAAAGCTCTACAGCCATCTGATAAGACAACATAATGGTCAATATCTGACATATACACGTGATCTATCCTTTAACTATAGAGAGGAAACATGAACAAAGAGGTGTTAAAACATTTATGTTAAAGGCTGAATGAACTCATCCCTGACATGATGCACTGAAGCACAAATGTTTGAACAGCCTGTGGAAATGTGCAACATGGAAAAGTCCACCTTGGGCCTCGTAACTAAATATGCAGAATCGATAACCAAGGCGCTGCACTCTGTTCTTCTTGCAAGGACGAACATTTATTCCAGTAAACTAGGTAAAACATGCTAACGGCTAATGGCTAGCAGTCAGACTTTAGAGTCAAAAAAGAGCCACTCTAGAAAAACATTAACTTATGATACGTAGAGTCTGGTGAGTCACGGCTCATCACGCTGCAGGGATTTTCCTCAACACACTTATTGCACATCCTAACTGTGACCTCTGGTGTTTTGTGTGTAAATCTGAGCCGGTGCTGTGTTTTGTTTGTTTGTTGTTGTTGTTTTCCCAGTAATTTGTACTTTTTCTTTCTTCCCCTGCAGAATCCCTAAAGCTTAATGTTGTACTTGCTGTATAAGAAAAGAGCATTTGGAACTTTTTGATGGTGTTTCTAAACATCAAGTCAGTTAAAGCTGAAACCTGAGGCGTCACTTACGAATCCTATGGTGGAGAAGAAGGAGTGGACAAAGTCACCAGCACTGGGGCTACTGATCTGTCCTTTCAGCTCGCCCTGTCGAAGGAAAGACGCACAATTACAGAGCGAACGGGAGCAACACAGACTGAGATGACTGTGAATGAAGATACGAACCAGAAGGTTGAGACCACATTTGACTTGATGGAGACATGTTGCAAACTCTTCTCTGGGTGGCATGCCCTCTATGACTGAAAGACAAATATATATATGCAAGATTTAGACCCCACAGCGGATATTTTCTACAATAAAAAGCAACTGGTTTAATATAAAATACTCCTGAATAAGCAATGCACTTGTTTTGTTTCTGCCATTAAATGCTGCATGAACTTACCTTTTCCTTTTTTCTTTTTCTTCTTCTTCTTTGCATTTTTAGCTTCTGCTGCAGCTACTTGTCCCATGAAGATTTCTATGTCACCCAAAATATGATTCAAAATATCCTGTAAAATAAGAGGAAAAAAAGATGTCATGTTGGGCTCCTCCTAAATGTCACTGAATGTTTTCTGATTCAAATATGCAACAACAAAAGAGTCGCAGGTCTTCACAGGATCAATTACTCCATAACAATCATCCATCCATCATCTCTACACCTTAATCCTCACCAGGGTCATGGGAGGCTGGAGTCTATCCCAGCTGACTCAGGGTGAAGGCAGGTTCACCTGGACAGGTAACCAGTCTATCACAGGGCTACACTTAGAGACAGACAACCAAGCACACTCACATTCACACCTACGGACAATTTACAATCACCAATTAACCTCAGCATGTTTTTGGACTGTGTGGGAGGAAGCCGGAGAACCCGGAGAGAACCCACGCTGCACGGGGAGAACATGCAAACTCCACGCAGAAAGATTCCGGTGCCCCCACCGGGACGCGAACCGGCAACCTTCTTGCTGCGAGGCAACAGTGCTAACCAACTGCGCCACCTTGCAGCCCCCATAACAATCAAAAAAATCTAAAATAAGTGACTGCATAAGTATTCACAGAATTACTGGTTGAATACTTATGCAATCACTTGTTTTAATTAATGGACATCACTTTGCAAAGATCTGTTTTCACTTTGACATGAAAGAGTCTTTTTGTAAATTTTTGTCCAAATAAGTTTATGATTCAATGTTTTAAAAAAACCCAATAAGAGCTAAATGTCCAAGGAAGGATGTATGCTTTTAGGAGGAGCTGTATGAAGGACACTCACCACATTCCTGTCCAGCTCTGTGTACCGGCGAGGAGGTAAAGGTTCTATACGGTAAGAGGGCGGCGGAGTCGGAACCTCTGTTAAAGTTCTGTCATCCTCCAGGTCGGACTCGGGCGAATCCTCATCTTTCAGACACAGAACCAGAATCATTGAGAAAGCCGTCACTAACAATCATCAGCTGTATGGGTGCTGTGTGTCCGGTCACAGGCTCACCATAGTCCGGACCGATCCACTGTGGCACCGGCTCAGCAGGAGGTTTAGACGGTGGTTTCGCTGTGTTCCTGCTTCAGAAGGTGTGAGGGGTGAAATCATGACAAAAAACAACAACAACACTTAGAGCGTATGGAGAAGCTGCTTTACCTGATGTCTGCGTTCCCTCTCTTGCGTAACAGCGCTTGTGAGAGACTCTTTTGGACATAATCAGCCTGCAAACAACAGAACCGACAGTCACTGGTCGTGTCTTTCTCTTATCAGACGTGGTAACAACCGTCGTCTCCACGTGTCCTCACCCTGATATCATCACACTGGAACAGGTAGACCTTCGTGGTGTGTTTCCTCCTTTGTTGGACCGACACCGTGAGCAGCGAGTTAAACCCGCCAGCGTCCAGCACAGCCTCCAGCTCCTGGATGTCGCTGACAGCCAGAGAGTCCAGCTCCTCCTGAGAAAACACAGCAGTGTGAGCAGAAACCGCTGTCATAAAGTCATCCTGAATGCTGAGATTCTCCTGTGGATGACTCAGCTGTAGGCTGCTAGATAACACACCACCCGGTCGTATAATTTGTCTGTTGTTGCATCAGTCTTTCCTACAGCGTAATAAATCAGATTCACATTGACTCTGGGACGTGACATCTCTTGTTCCCACCATCAAATATGAACAAAAGCTTACATACACCTGTAAAGACAATGACTGTCATGGAAGTCTTGCATATCCACTGACTTCTATGACTCTAAATATTCTGATGGTGGAATCATTTTGTCACCAAAAACAACATCATGCGTTTTGGCTCTTTCATAGATAAAGTATACACACAGCACAGCTAATATTTGGTTAAACATCCCTTGACAAGTTTGACCCTAAACTAGATGCCTTCAGTGGCCATCCACAAGCTTCTGGCAAACTGTAGCTTCAACCTCTGGACAGAACTGATGCAGTTCAACTCAGTCTGTTGGCATGAATTAGTTTCTTTAACACAATCCACAGATTCTCGATGAGGTTTAAGTTGTGACTATTGATGAACTGGTTTAAATCTTATTTATCAGACAGATTCCGGTTGGTTCATGTTAATGATGCTAGTTATGGAGTTCCACAGGGCTCCGTGTTAGGAACAATATCATTTACCTTGTACATGCTCCCTGTAGGCAGTATTATAAGAAAGCACTGCATAAATGTCCACCGTTATGCAGACAACACCCAGTTATATTTATCAATGAAGCCAAATGAAACCATTCAGTTGGTCAAACTCCAGGCATGTCTGAAGGACATAAAGACCTGGATGACCTAGAATTTCTTTCATTTAAATCCAGACAATTGAGGTTATTGTATTTGGCCCTAAACACCTCAGACACACACGATGAAACCAGATAGCTGCTCCAGATGGCATCGCCGTGGCTTCCAGGTCTACTGTAAAAAATCTTGGAGTTATTTTTGACCAGGACATGTCCTTCAATAGACATATAAAACCAGTTTGTAGGACAGCCTTCTTTCATCTACGTAGTATTGTAAAAATCAGGAGCATCCTGTCTCAGAGTGATGCTGACAAACTAGTCCATCATTTAGAACTTCTAGACTGGACTGTTGTGATTCCCTTTTATCAGGATGTCCCAAAAATTCTCTCAAAAACCTTCAGCTGATCCAAAATGCTGGGAACCAGTGAGAGGTTTGGGTTTCTTCCCACCATTGCCGACCACTTGCTCAGAGGAGGTCCAAAGGCAGTTTTGGATTGTTGGGTTCTCTGTTTGAATGTGTAAGGTCTATACCTGACTGTGTTCAGCGCTGTGAGATGGCGTATGTTGTTAACTGCACTGTACAAATAAAACTGACTTGACTTTGGAAGGCCAGTCTAAAAGGTTAATTCTAGCCTGATTTAACCATTTCTTTACCACTTTTGTTGTGTGTTTAAGGTCATTTTCTTGTTGGAACACACAAGGCGGTCCAAGACCCAGCCTTTGGGCTGATGCTTTTAGGTTTTCTCATGAACGTGGAGGTTATCCTCCTGCTTCATTATTCCATTTACTTTGTGTAAAGCATCAGTTCCACTGGCAGCAGAACAGCTCCAGAGCATGATGCTGCCGCCACCGTGCTCCACAGCAGGTTTGGTGTTCTTGGGTTAAAGGTTTCACCTTCTCTCATCCAAACATGTTTCTGCTCATTGTGGCCAAACAGCTCAGCTTTTGTTCCATTTGAACAGATAACTTTCCTCCAGAAGGCCTTTTATTTGTCCATGTGATCAGCAGCAAACTTCAGTCCAGTTTTAAGGTGCTGCTTCTGGAGGCAGAGGTTCAGTTCATGGGGATATAAAACACACTTGACTGTGATTGTGATCCAGCAGCTTCTCATTCATGGCAAACCTGCCTTTTGGTGAACCCTGGTTGACTCTTGACCATCCTGACCAGCTGTCAGCAGCAGCAGGTGGTAGCTTGTGTTTTCTTTCTGATCATGGCAGTGACATAACTGTATGCTGGATTTAACATGTTGTGCACACAGGAGTCCTCAGCTGTAGTCGGTCGAAATCACTCATGACAAGTTAGGATTTAGAAGCTTTGATGAACACAGCTTTTTAAATCAATAAAACTGATCATTCAAGTTGCTGTATGTATGTTTTTTGAGGCAGCAGATTCTGATATATTTCCAGTAGACCTATAACAAATCTCTGAAAGAACCTAAATGTGTAATTGTTTTTTTTTAAATATTTAAATGACAAAGACGCACGTGTTTCTGTTGTTATTCTTTGTCTGAAAAACAAAAGCCTGCTGGGAAAAACTGTGACCACAGGTAGTCTTACTGGACTGTTAGAAAGCTTAGCTTCAGAATAGAGGTTTTACATAGTTAGAGGTTTCATGAATATGCTTTTATTATATATATATATATATATATTTTATTACTGTGGATAACACACAGTGTCTCCAGGTTTCTGGTTTCTCTTTCCTCCTGTTAATACCAACAGTGGCATTTTACAGACAGGTGACAAATTGAAGAGTTACTTCTAGACTCAAGTATTTTAATTCCTTTTTATCATCTTGGCCAAATATTAGCTTCTTTGCAGCAGCTCCCTGTAAAACCCAGAATGTAATTTCTCCTCAAACACAAAGCTCTTAATGACGGAGCTCCATCACTGATGGAGGCAGATGACCGCCTTCCCCGGCCCTCGTTCTGTCTGAGGTTTGTTTCCGTTAAAGGCGAGTGTCTTTTCTCCCCACTGCTGCCAGAGGAGCTGCTGAAAAGGAATTATTTGGATTTACTGAGCTTCTCTTTCTGCTATAAAGTTAACGGGTCTCCACCCACCGTGTGAGGAGCCTTGAGATGATTTGCTTTATGAACATATGAATAAAAACAAACTAAACTAACTTCAAAAAACATTCTCTCATTTGTTTGTTGAGTTTAAAGACTGTCAATATATTTGTCAAATTCCTGAACATCTAATTTACATTCACCTGAAACCCGTCATGCTTTGTGGATAGAGGGAGGTTGTCAGAGACTCCGCTTCACTTTTATCTCCTGATTTGTTTACCTTGCTTTCGATGTCTGTGAGCAGCAGGTTGGCATCTCGCAGCTCCAGCAGCATGTTCTGACCCCACACGCGACCCATCTCATCCAGCAGCTTCAGACGCTCCACACAGTCTCTGATGTTCCTCATCTCCCTCCCGTCCAGGTCACAAGTGAATAAGTGCTGCAATACGGAGACATTCAGAATAAACACAGCAGCAATCAGGGCGTCACATCTGTAAGATAAAGACGATGTCATTCCACGGCTGTACCTCCACTCTGTACTGAAACTTGTCCATCATCTTGTTTATTGACGTTGCGTACTCCATCCTCTGCACTGTTGAAGCAGAAAGCAGAGCTCTGTATTCGTCACAGATTAAAGTAAACAGCTGGAATCCCTCGTTAAGGCCGGCAGAGTTAACTTACAGTAAATTGACTTTGCGCTGGGCTTCGACAGACTTGATACCTGAGATGATATCTCATCCATCGTGGAATAACCGCTGTCACAACAGGAAACAGCACAATTACATGAACGATCTGCTGATTAATGAAGACATAACAATAAATCGCTCTCGAGAAGCCAGACTGTGAAATACGTACGTGGACGGGATGGATCCTGCATAGCTGCTGGTTTCATGGCTGAAGGGGCTGTTAGTCCTGAACATCCTGACCTAACACACCTGCAGTGAACAACACACACCATAAAGGCATGACGTCAGCGATATGAGCTGACTCACCAGAACTGATCAAAAATACATCCATTAAACTTTGATTTTAGCAGCTTTCTTGTGCCTTTAATCTTTATTTTAAGCTGACAAAGGTTTATCAGGTGGCGTTGTTATGTAACATATGACATGAACGGTGGTGGATGGTCCGCTTGAACAGATAAAACAAAGAAAACAGGTTTCAAACACAAATAGTCTGTTCAAAACACATTTCTCTGTAAATCTAAACACTGTTGTCCATGATTTCCATATGTTCTTAAGATACTCTGAGGAGAAGGTTGTGATGATTTGGTTCTAATTGTCTTTAATGAAATCTAAACTCTCAGCACGCCTCACAACACATCATTTAGTCAAACAAACAAATCCTGCTGAGATTTATCCTCACAGCTTCTTACCTTCAGCTGTCGGCTGTTCGGTGTCGCTCTTACTTCCCTATGTATAGTTTAGCACAACTCATATTTCGATCTTCTTCTCTTCGTCAATCTGCGCCCAAGACTTCCTCATAAAGGAGAAGGACAAAGTCCGCTGCCGGTAGCCAAATGATTTGTGCTATATGGAGCCTATGTGGGTGTGAGATCCTCAGTGTGGCATCCCATGTGACCAAAGGTTAGCAGATACCGAGGAAATCACCTCACCCTGGAAAAAGTGAACAGCTTCCAGGACTTTAGGTCTTATCAGCATTATGTCAGCAAGAATGTTCTCGTTGTCATTTTTTCTTTTTTTTATGTATGTTCCTCATCTATTCAGGTTTTTAATTCTTTCAGGTGTTTTTCCCCTGATGTCCCTTTAGCATGTTTACTATATCTATGGAGCAAATACTGGAGAAGGAGCAGGCAACAGAACAGAACAGGAAATCTAATCAGGCTTGTATCACTTCACTTCTTCTTCTTTTTAGCTTCTAAAATCAATCTGTAGGTTGGACTCAGCAGCCGTCCACCTGGCCTCCTGACTCTATGTCCACCGCATGTCGGCAAACATTAACCAGGAAGAATTCCTCCGTGATGTAATGAAACAACATGACCATATTTAGCTCCAAGGATCTGGCACATAACTTGTGTGCAAAGAGGTCAATTGCAAGAGCTGGCAGGGTTCACGTCATCTGATCTGAGAGCTTATTTAAGATCATTCAACCGGAAAATCAGCCAGTGGCTAAATAACAAACCTACACAAATCCCAGCGAGCCTGTCGGTGAAGTCAGGATGGAAAGTAGCTCCTGGAAGTATCTCAAAAACTGTAGGCATCAAATATTTTTAATAGTTTTAAAGTTATAAAATCGGTGCCTATTTCACTTTTTGTTGCATGTTAGGATCTTTAAATATACAGAAACATACAGAACGTGGCATTGAACAGCGCAATTATCAAAAAGGAAAGTAGTAAACGGATCCAATTTACTAGTGTGTGACCACATACAGTAACATTTCCACTGTATTAATGCCTACGCAGTACTTTTATGAATTATATCTCCTCCATCAGCGCTATTAGGCTCAATAGAATTATTTTAGTGTAAGAACTGATCCATCAGTCTATTTTAACTCCAGTAAATGTGCTGCTTTAGGTTTGTCTGGTCTGTAGAGTCAATGTTTTACAGTATTTACTGTCAGGAGGAGGGAAATCAAATTATAATTACTGACAAAATGACTTGATTTTGAAGGTTCAGGGCCTGAACTGATGCAGCAGATTAGAGCACGTTGAATGTTCTAATTTACTGTTATGCATCAAATCATTGCTCATATGTGGAAACCGACTCGACAGTAAAGTTGATGCCAGTTCTCAGATTGCACCGGCACCACGTTGGCTGCTGTTTATCTAAAGCAGTCAAAATTAGGGCACCTTCAGAGGGTTCTGAGCTGCAGGAAAAAGAAAAAAACTCATCCTCCAGCAGCAGCACAAACACTGTTTTAACAAGAAGCTACAGTTTCCCCCGAAGAGCTGCATCGATGCAAGCAGACATATTTCACCCTTAAAGGCAACTTTACTTTGTCTTCATTATAAAACTGGGGGGAAAAATAGAGTTGTTTCACCATTTTTATTGATAAAATAAACATGCAATCACAGGGTACATACACGGACATTCAACACGCCATAAAACCTCATTCAGCGCCCAAAGTGCAGTGGCATCTATTTCCAAAGAGACCCACGTAGCTGAATGGTGTTCAGTTAAACGGCCGCCTGGATACAACAAACAGCTCGAAAAGATGAAAGAGGTGAATATAAAAATATCCTACAGTGTAAATGGAAAAATAAAATGGCTGATTCTATTAAAAAAACCACCTGCATGTGCTCGGGACGGTGAGATCTCAAACAGCTGGACAGCACGGTGGTGCATGAACTGTAGAGGAATCCATATCCAGCCATACTTTGATTCACATTTGCTGATATTTTTTGCCTAAACATACAGATCTCACTCTAGATTTAAGGTCAAAAGATAAAAAGCATTCTGCTCTGCTTGATGAATGACAAACTCGAGGAAAGTTTGTTGAACCATTTTGGATAAATAACAGGCACAGGGCAATATCTGTAACTCATTAACTACAGTCGCCGGCAGGACTTTGGCCCACGCAGCCATCACATCCGTCTACAGCTCTTATATATAGAACAGCATCATCACAGCACATTTAGACTAGACAGAAGCGTACAAGCATATGAATCCTACAGAATATTGAGCACACTCCTAAATATGATTAACTCTCAGTGTCAGCAGGGAAATATACACCTCCTGTATATTAGTTCACAGTGTGGCCTGCTTCACTGGTTCTGCAGAGCCTGGGCGATGTTGAGGCCCGAGCCGGGGGGCAGCGCCCAGCCCTCCTGGCCCTGGTGGCCCTGCAGCAGGCAGTACAGCTGCTTCAGGTGGGTCACTATGTTGTCTTTGATGTCCGGGATTGAAATCTGCAGCCGGACGCTGCCGCTGTCGAACGATCGTGTGTTGTCTCCGGAGAACATCTCGCTTATCATTCGGGCCACCACGGGGATCACCTGCAGGGCGAGAGAGGGCGAGACGGACGAATCAGATGTGGCGCATTCAGACTCTTTACAATCGTCCACGTGTGGCGAGGATCCACAGCTGGTCTTCAATGTGAACTATTACACAGCAGCCTTTGACCTTTTATATCATTTAAAAAATGTCCAAGTAAGAAGAGTCGACGGCTGCTTGTTCTCTTTAATGCAGGAAAACATGAGCGTTCAAACCTGTCACTGAACTGTTTTAGGTTTTAAAGCAGACAGGTATAAAAGTGAACCATCTCCTCCCTTGTTTACTGCCCTGCTTGTCCCTTGTTTACCGTAATTTTTGGACTATTGAGCGCACTTCAATATAAGCTGCACCCACTAACTTTAAAAAGAAAAAATAAATTGTTCATATCCAGGCTGCACTTGTCTCTAAGCTGCAGGTGTCCACGTTGTAACACGAGATATTTACACAGAAAGATGCTTTTAAACTTTTAATTAAATACATATCATAGATGCTTTTTTCTGAACAGTTCCTGTAACACGACTGGTTAAGAAAATAAAACATACAGCACCCTACCAGGAAAAGTCACTGATCGCTATCTTCATCTTCCTCCTGCACTAAAACCACTAAAGTCGTCTTCTTCAGTGTCAAACAGCCTCAGAATCACTCCGTCACTTCCTCAGTCTGTCTTTTGTTGTCGCTCTCAACGTCACTTTCATCTCGACGCAAATTCGTTAAACTCGTAAAAATCCATAAATTAGCCGCATCAGTGTTCAAAGTGTGTGAAAAAAGTAGCAGCTTATAGTCCGGACATTACGGCACTTATCCCTCGATGGGACCTTTAAATACAAAAAACTGCGATATACTCTCACCTGGACCATGATAAGTTTCCTCTCCTTCGGTTTACCATCGGGCCACTCCTCTCCAAAACACAGGCTGATTTCAAAGTCGGGAGGGCTCGGATTCTGGCTGCGCTGGTGGGCGATCACACCTGCACGTCCAGCAAAGACGTTATTAGAACTCTTTCCCACAGCAGAGTGGACTAAATAAAGAAAATCATTTAGAATCAACAATTCAAGCATGATGCAGTGGAAACACTCACCGCTGAGAAAAGACTCCAGACAAAACAGCTTGACCTTCCTCTGCCGCTCTATGAGGTTGGGTGCGCCGGGGTTGGGAGCACAGGGGCCGGACCAGTACACTTTGCACTGGCAGAGGCGGACTGCGTAGATGTCGTGGCCGCTGACCTCCAGGATCAGGCCTCTGTCCATCACATCCAGCAGGCGGTTAGTGAAGACCTTCTGCTTGTCATTGGTAATGTGCTCTGTGCTGGGGAAGCGTAGCTGCTCCAGGTTGATCGGCCCGAACAGCTCCTCCTGGTTGACCATGGGCCCCAGGTCTCCGTAGAACAGCCTGCAGCCCTGCGGGTTGCTGACGGTCACTGTGGGACACATCTCCCTCCCTCTGTAGAGGAACTGCACCTCCAGGTCCGTCACTGCAGCAGGACAGACGTGTTAGAACTCTGTGTGGTGTGCAACTGAAGAGATGCTTCGGTTAAAGGAACAGTACACCCAAAAGCTTAAACACACACCTCATCTTACTGAAGGTGTGGCGTCAAGTTGTGAGTGTAGGTTCAATTATACAGCTGTTTTTTTTTCCACCTTCCTAGGGAATTCTCCCAGCTATGTTTTTTAATCCTGGTCTACATCCAGCCTAAAGCAAAGGCAGCTGCAGCTTCAGACTGTGCTTAACAGATTGGAAGTCATGACCCCTGACTCTCCAAATTTCATCCCACGTAATATAATGAGATATTTATGATGTGGTTTGTTGTTTTCTTTTTTTTTTATGTCTTTATATTAAATAATCAGTGAGCTTTTGAATTGTCCCTAGGGGATAAATAAAGTTATTTGAATTGAATTAACATCAACACTTCACTGTCACCGTTTAAATAAGAACAACTTTTGTGCATCCTCCCACTACGCACAGCACCTACTTTTTTTTTTATTTTTTATTTTTATTATTGATCTGATTACTAGTTTCTCAATTAAAAGACTAGTTGTTTTGCCTACAATTACAGAACATAAATAGAAAAAAGGCCATCATTGTTTCCCAGAGAAACAGGCTTGATTTATTGTCCAGAACACAAAGTTGTTGAGTTGGCTGTCGTCTAAAATGGGGAAAAGCAAACATTCCTTCCTTGACAGCTGCTGAGTTATTTCTAAAATAATCGCTCCACTGACTGTTCATTTCAGTTAAACTTTGGTTGGCTGATTGTTTAAAGCCACAGCGTCTTGCAGGTTAAAGAAAACTTTTGAGGCAGTCACATTTTGGTCACCTAAGAAACGTCAAGGAACTCGTCTGGACCGGGAGAGCTAATAGGCTCAGAAAACACTCACTGGGGAGGGAACTGATCCACATTTCTGGAGAAGCAAACAAGGCTTCGGTCAGCAGAGGGGGCTGCATGGAGGGATCCGGCAGAGGAGCAGGACGCAGGTCATCCAGAGGCGTCGGGTGCATCTCCACATCCACCGGCTCCTCTTTGGGCCAGACTTCATTGGAAGGAGGGCAACTAGGGGGCTGCATGGACGACTCCGAGCCCATCGGAGACCACATGATGAGAGGAGAGGGGCTGGTGCCTACAGGAGGAAAGAGAGAAGAAACAGTTTGTCATTCACAGCAGCACCTTTTTGCTTTGCTTGCGGATTTTTCGGCCACAAAATATCAAACAGCTGTAAGGTTTGAGGAAAAGCTGTTCACCATTGGACGGATACGGAGGGGGAGAGCCTGGTGTATCTGGAAGATCTTCCTCACCGCCATCTTCATCGTGTGGAGTCCAGGAGCCAGCGTCTGAGGAGCCTGCAGGGTGAGAAGCAGCAAGAAATTGTGTAAAGAAGAACTGAGGATAAGGACAATCCACCGTATTCACACCGCTCTCGTGCACCTTGGTTGCTGAGCGGCTGTGGGATGTCGCACACGTCGTAGATCTTCAGAGGGTTCATGGGGACCTCTTTGGTGCCATCGTACACGAGGTTGAATTCCCGGCTTTTGTTCAGGGCGCATCGAAGCTGAGCTTTCCACTTGGCGGGATCGGGTTCATCAACTCCCTCCTGGAACTTCCCGGTCTCCACGGCCCACGCCTGGAGGAACACGGAGGTATCAGTGTCACAGGCTGTTTCAACATCTTCAGATTTTTCCACTCAGCATCCACACATTTTTTCTTATTTTTAACCAGTACTGTTACTTGCATTGTCTGTTGAAAGAGGCCAGGCGCTGTGCACATCAAGTGTCCATGACAAGGTCTCATAGCTGCAAAATGCATTCACAGCTACGCCAGAGGAAGAGGGGCGTCGCTCCTAAAGGTCTGATTTTAAATGGTGTCACTTGACTCCAAAAAATTCAACCCAACTTACTAATTTTGCAGCAATTTTTCCTGTATTGTGACCTTTTTCTTTAAAAACAGTGACTTGGCACACGTGCAGAAACATAGCTAAGACGTAAGACACCCAATTACAATCTCATAAATAACAAAAAACAAAAAACTACATTTCCCAGAATCAGTTCAATCTCTAATCGCAGCAACACAAATACAGACCCAGTGCATCAACAGAACCTATACGGGTAAATGATTTAGGGGAAAAGTCTCATTTTTAAAATTGTAACTCTACATTTTTCTTGAAGTTTTAGCAATTTGATTTAAAATGTGACTTTTTCAATGTAAAGCTTCAGTTCAATATTCAGAGTAACAGATTTAAAACATGACTGAGCATTACTATGTGAAAAAGTCACACATGGAGGATGGATTTGTAAAACATTGACGTGACACTTTACATTCTTGGTTAGACTTGCTGCATGAGGCATATTTTAAACTGCAGCTTTTGTGATTTGCTAATTGCCAGTTTGATGTGAAATCCGTTGCTGGGCCCCAGCACTGAGCCGCCCACCTGCACCTTAGACCCCATGCATGGCTTCTCATTCCTTATGTAACCAACCTGCAAACCCAGAGGCTGAATGCAAACTTTTTTTTCAGCATATTTGTCCATTTTTAAAACAATGCTTCACTGGCATGACTCAGCACATAAACCAGGGATGAAGAAATATGCGGACTGTCAGAGTCACCGGCTGCGCAGGAGGAGGCTCCAACCTGCGCGTATTTTCAGATTCAGCACAAAACCAACAAGTCTCTTCTGTTTCCGGTGAACCCAAAGAGTCTTTTACCTTGAATATGGTGTCCTCATCCTCGTGCTGCGGTGTGTGTCGTGTGGCGTGTTTCCATGGGATCCTGAAGCGCATGGCGTCCCGGTCAATCCACACCAGACCCGGGTATCGTCCGCTGTCCACCTGAGCGACCAGCCAGGGCTTCAGGCGGACGCGTCGCGGGGTGACGGACATCCTGACGGACAAGAAGAGAGCAGAGAGTGGCCTCCTCATTAGCTGGGGATCTTGTGTACAATCAGATAGCGCAGCGAAATCCTGCACAGCCGGATTTTCCAAACAGACTAAAAGCTGCCGGGCTTGACTTGGACAGACGGAGCGGCCTGTTTGGGACATCTGTGCAGTTGCGCACGGATTTGGGAGCCTGTGTGATTTGAAGCGCGTCTTTAAACGCGTCAGGAGAAGTGATAGGAAACTAAAACAACCAAAGCGGCCGAACATGATACCGGGAGAAGAACGCACGTACCTGTGGCAAAGCAGGAAGTTGTGGAGGTGCTGGAGAGGCCCGAAGAAGCAGCTGGACACAAAACCAACTGTTCCGTCTCCAAACTGACCGCAGATCCGCTTCGACGACGACGCTGACCGACAATAACAAAAAGAGGAAAAGTTGTTGTCTTTTTCTCTCTCTCCTCCTCGGAGCAGAGACGAGCTGATGTTTTTCACTCGCTCGGTCCTTCCCCCTTTTTTCCCTCACCGAAACTCAGGTACGGCCGTGACGTCACGGCGGTGACACACCTTTCCGAGCAGCTGCTTTTCACGGAGCGCGTGGACACATCTGACCAGTTTTTCTCACGTAGGATCCAGATCCATCCTGATCTCCACATGAGCATGTATTCAGTCTGGTTTTTCTTTACACTCATTCATGGACACATGTTCTGTGGACCTGACTGCATTTAAACATTCAGGAACATCACACAGCAGACAGCGGACGTGTTGGACACAATAATATTGATATTGTGCTGATTTCTTCTGAACTATGTTCAGAGAAATACTGATTAATCACATATCCTTCCATGTGTTAAAAAAAATATTGATATTGCACAGTAGTATTCTGTATATTAAAAAAATATGGCACAAACTCTCCCATATGTGGAGAAAATGAAGAGTTCGTTTGCAAACACAGATACCTCCATCTTCACAAACCTTCAGAAAACCTGAGACAACATCAATCAAACTTCAGTTTTCTCTATTTTTGTCATTTCTACTGAGTCAAATCCACTCAACTTCAGTTTCATTGATATTTTCTCAAGCAAACAACAAAAGCTTAAGTTTTCTGAAACTCTACAAAAATGGAGTTATCTGTTTTTGCAAATGAACTCTTCAGATATGAATGAATGAAATGAATGAAAAATACTTTATTTATCCCAGAAGGCAAATTCAATATTGTAAAATCTCACTTAAAAAAAAAAAATCAATATAACATATATTTTATACAACAATAATAATAATAATCATTCAGTCAGTCAGATTATAGATATATATATAATAGATATTGCAGAGGCTTCATCTACACAGAATGTAAAATAATGCAGATATTTGCACACATCTAGACACTTATCATATATACAGAAACATTATTTTTCTGGGAATTACATTGACATTAGTGATTCTTCCATCCTACTCATCCTACCGTTTTTGTGACACCTTTTTTGTTATTATTTATCATCTCTGGTGTTCATATAATTGATTTTCTTTTTAATTTCTCGCTGCAATTTCATATGAGCTTTGCTTTGAAGGAGGAAAGGAGAACCACGAGCAAATAATGTTTGTGACTGACATGACTTGTAACAGCTGTTTTGCCCCACCAAAAACACAAAGAAGAAAAAAACAGATTAAATGCAAAATAATGCAAAAACACATGACTGTATCGTCTCTATGTTCTGCAGGATAAACACTCCACTTCTTTATACCAGTTGAAAGAGCTTTAAAAGACCAGTTCCAGTCGTATAATACAGTTTTCCATCTGCCAAAGAGGGACTACAGCCCTACATTGACACTGGTGTGTTATTATTGCATCAAAATGACTTGATGAGGGATGTATTTTAAATATTGTAGCTTATAGGATGAATGTAAAAGAGCTCATTTGTTTATTTCAGATATGAACACATCTGTAAATGATGTTAGCTGCAGGATATTAAACAAGGATGTAACAAAACTCATAGTTTAAATAATGGAAACAACACTATAAGATCCCCTGTGATCATCCGGCTACAGGAATAATTTCACAAAACAGTTTTGTCTTCGCCGCAGACACACAGGTTCAAGTATTTGCATGTTCTGATTAAAACCGCTGTTTGAATGAAGCCTGCTGTTTTTGGCACCTCTAGTCAGAGAGGGAATTTCCATTCAAAAAAAAAAATCTAAACATTCACCATGAGGTGGCACAAGACGAGTGGACCGTTGGTGATGATCCCATTACGAATAATAAAAGGAAGACAAACGGCTCGACAACAACAAACCACTCCCTGAAACTGCTGCTCTTGATCCGGTGAGCGTGCGTCCGCATCTGGCCCTCGGTGTTTCTGGTTTCACCGTGACATCCATAGTGTGCCTGTTGCAGCGTGTGTGATGCTAATGATGGGTTTTTGCATGCTTGGATGTGAACTGGTGCTACAGAGGCCGGCTGTGGTTTGGGTAACTCAGGTAAGTGCAAACTGCCTAAATGATGTTGTAGGAGCAGATCCCCCCCCAGTAATCCCATCATATGTGGACTGGACAAGGGGGTCACCAGGTGATTAAAGAGACAGAAGAAACAGAATAATACCTGTCATCAATAATTAGGCTTATTTTTTCTAACCTCTCTCTAATTTTGTCTTTTTGTGAAACACGACCTAACTTTTTGTCTTCGGCCACTAAATTCAGTCATATGAAATAATCCAAGGAGGAAGTTTCATAAACTGAGGGGTGCCATGTGGATGCTACTGGATTTTAAGGGGTCATAAGCAAAATGGTCGAAACCACCAAAAACTACTTGTAGAGAAACTGATGCTCCACTTGTTCAGTTTTCCTTTTGTGTGCTTGTTAAACTTCACATATGAAATAACAACGGCATCACCAACAGCCGTAACACATCCATGCACTACAGGGTTTTTTTTCCCTCAGAGCTTCAGCAGAAGGCGACAGGATTTGTCATTCTGGTTCTTGAAGATGTTTCATCTCTCATTCAAGAAGCCTTCTGACCTGAAGAAACCTCCTGGATGAGAGATGAAACAACTTCAAAGAGCAAATAGAGAAGACCAGTTGCTTTTTGTTAATGCTGTTGGAATTATGGTGACCTGGAGAGGTGAGACTCCACACAGACGTCCTGGTTTTGTCATTTCAAAATAAGGGTTCACACTGAGCTACTTGAAGACTGAATGAAAACCAGTTATTAATGTTGGAAGTCCGTCTCACACCAAAATGTATTTGGTCACACAGTCGATTCTGCTCCGTCTGTCGTCTTCGGGAATCCAACCATCCATTATCTGCTTAATCCTCACCAGGGTCATGGGGGGCTGGAGTCTATCCCAGCTGACTCAGGGTGAAGGCAGGTTCACCTGGACAGGTAACCAGTCTATCACAGGGCTACACTTAGAGACAGACAACCAAGCACACTCACATTCACACCTACGGACAATTTACAATCACCAATTAACCTCAGCATGTTTCTGGACTGTGGGAGGAAGCCGGAGAACCCGGAGAGAACCCACGCTGCACGGGGAGAACATGGAGACTGAAAGATCCCGGGTGTCCTCACCGGGACGCAAACCGGCGACCTTCTGGCTGTGAGGTGAAGGTTCTAACCACCGAGCCACCGTGCAGCCCCCAAAAAATATTTAAAACTTTTTAAACCACAAAGTCTGAAGCCAGTAGACCCGATAATGTCAGGAACTAATCTAATGTGGAACTTCAGGAACAAACCCCCAACAGCAGTCAGTCTGGTGTTTCAGAAAGAGTCCCAGAGACATTGTTCACACTTCTTCAGTGATACTACAGTCTGAAAGGCCCCGCAGAGGAAAACATAAATAACAAAGCAGACACATCCTGATGGCTGCTCTTAGCAACAGGAGGGGCTGGAATCAGACTGATGAAGGAAGAAAGTTGTGATAAACTTCATTGTGATCTTTTATTTTAAAATATACAACACTGTCAAGTGGATTTACCGCAAACATCTAACTCACTCAAAGTATAAAAAATAACCTTTGCTGTATAGGCTTTGCAAAAATACATGAAAACAACAGCGCAGAAGAGGGGAGATGTCTACAACATGTGAAACACTCCAACTGAAGAAACGGAGGAGTCTCCAAATGGTACTGACAAGAGTTGTTGTTTTTAAATACATAAAATTTAAATATCAAATGGCAATAATGGCACATAATGCAGACTAGAGAGGAATCATGCAGCGTTTGCTCCAGCTGGACTCAGCAGAGGAAGCATCTGAACAGTGAAACAGCTGCAGTGATTAAGATCAGCTTGTCTTCACAACACAGGAGCTGCTCAGTGACAACAAGAGGACGTTTAGTCCCGAAGCAGCATCTTTGTCTCGCTGGACGTTATTGCTGCTTCTGTAGATTGCTTGTTCATGTGCAAACCTGCTGCTGCTGCAGAGGGAATGTTTTAGGTCCAGTTTGGAAACATTGGAGGTGATGAGGTTGCATGATTGACTCCACTCAGCGGCTCTTCAGGGTGGATGAGAAGCAGGTAAGAACCCCAGACACTGATCCTCGTCCACCTGTCCTCATCACGTCTTGTGAGCTATCAAAGTGTGAGTCCAGATGTTCACACCGTGGCACAGTCACACGTAAATATATATAACATTCAGGGTCCATAAAGTCGGTAAATTAGACGTTGGCCCTCATCTCTCCTTGAATTTTTTGGACGATGTGTGTGAGATCCAGACTCTCTGTTAGCATCTTCAGCAGCACCTCGTCGTTCTGAACGCCCTCCATGAACTCCTCGTAGGACAGCTCACCTGGAAATGGGATCAACGCACACATTCTTCAGGTAAAGATAGAGATAGGTTATCATCACCATTAATAAAGCTTTATCTTATCTTATATAGCAGGCCACAGCTATAGATCTGGTACATTGCAATAAATAGATATAGATACAGGTATAGTGGCTCCTATAGTGATGTTCATACAGCTCAGGGTTCTTACCGTCTCCATTGATGTCAATCTTATCAAACACCATGTTTGCAAAGTCCTCTGCTGACATCTCACTAGGAACTCCATTGATTGCTCTGATGGACTAACCAAGACACAAAAACAGCAGGTTGTGTTCAAGACTGTCACCGTTACATTTTCCAGCCAGCAGATGTCAGCAGGCTGCCAGCTTTGCCTCCACACGTTGCACCACTAAAGTCTGAGATGTGATTTCTGTTGTGTCCCAGTCAGACCTGGGTGGTCTTAGCAGGTTGTTCCAGGACTTGGGATTTTCTCCGGTTTGTCAGTAAGCCGAGCTTGAACTATGACATGAAGTCCTCATCCTCACCTTAATTATAAGCAGCAGCTCCTCGCGGTCGATGCAGCCGCTCCCGTCTATATCATACAGCTTGAAGTACCAGCGGAGCTTCTGCTGCACTCTTCCCTTCAGCACCAGGCTCAGAGCAGCTACGTACTCCATGAAGTCAATGAAGCCGTCCTGGAAAAGCCCAACATACAGTCAGCAGTGTCACTAGCAGAGAGCTGAGGAAGCACCTGAGGCAGTGAACGAAACCAGCTGATCCCTGCTGACCCCTGTTTGTTTAACCGTGACCTAATAAAGCATCCTTAACCAATGAAATAAACACATTTATGCTTGAAACTCAATCACTGAGCATGCAGTCGTCCTCAGATGCATTCATCCCCTTCCATTAAAAAGAAAAGGCAAAATTCACAATTAATTAACTAGAAACTGAAAAAAGTAATAATAAATAAAAATTTGCTAAATTATAATTTAGTGAAATATGACATTGCTTTTTGAATTGTGTTTAAAAGGGATAATTAAAAAAAAAAAAAAAAAACTGTCCTGGACAAATGAGAGCACTTTGCTGATGAGCAATGAAATCAGAATACCTGTCAACAGGTGCACAAGTCTGACTGAGAGTTGCAGGAAACACCTGATGGCAGTGATTGGCTCAGAGGGTTGTTCAGCTACATATTAGTTTACGGTGCCATCATGCTGGTTTGTTTTTTGTTTGTTTTTTAAAATATATATATTTCTGTTGAACCACAATTCAAAAGCAATGTCATGGTTTTCATTACATATTTATTTATTATTACTTTTTTTTTTATTTTTATCAATTTTGACTTATTCCAGCGACTGAAGCAGTTTTTTTCCTTCTTTAATGGGAGGCTATGAATACATCAGAGGAGGACTGTACACCTGCCACTAGTTCTCATGCCTACGTAAGGAGGTTGCACCATTCTTGTTTAAGGTTGTAGGTCAGCGTCGGCAGGTTAAGCCCCCTCTCTAATAGGCTAAGTTCCTCTCAGACAGAAATAATTTGAACAACTTTCCTCCAGTGACAACACAAACAGACAATGAAGCAAAATGCACAGTTTCTCTGATCGTAGAGTTTTGCCTGCAGAGGTTTGCCAGAACCTTTTCATAGACATGAAATAATACACCCATATGTATATTGTTGTGAAAAATAATCAGCAAATAATCTTATGTTATATGTTTGTTTATGTCACTGTGGGTTTTCTGATGATGAGAGGAGCGAGGCTTGTGATTTCTAATGCTGGTAACAGTTCTTGTAGCATAGCAGTGTGTTATTAGCTTCAATAGTATTCTTAATATCAGAAGTTCAAATTAATTATGTAGAAGTGAAGCAAAACTTTTTCTTTTTGTTTGCAACGTATCTGTTGCTTTAAAGCCTGTCAGTGCAGAAAAAGATAAAAAGCAACTAATCTCTTGAGGATTTATCTTTACTCAAATAAAAAAATTAGGATTAATACATATTCAAGAAAGAACATAAAGAGTTATCTTACGTCATTCATGTCAAATGTTGTGAACATGGTCCGCACGTATGCGTTTGATGTCTCCGTCAGATTCTTCAGGCCAAAGAACTTCTTGAACTCGTAGAAGGTGAGAAGTCCTGATGGACACTCGGTCATAAACTTTCTGTACCACTGATGACTCTCACAGGCCTGCAGCTCCTCCATGTCCGGCCCATTGCTGTTTCCCATTTCTGTTTTTTGTTTTATTTTTAAGAATGAAAATGCAAAACAAAAAAAAGACTAAACTAAAAAAAGAAAACTCATGTAAAAACCATATCGAGAACGTATCACATCCACCGAGCCCCCTTCGCCGAGTGAGAAGTGTTTGCGAGCAGCAGGAACCTCTGTTTGTTGGCCAATCGTGTCTCTGTGTGAAAAGCTCAGCGGCTGTAATCCACTTAGGTCGCCAGTGAAGACTTAACTAATTAAAGAGACCTAAGAGCGGAGGCTAATCCCGCTGTACAGGACGACACCAGCTGCCAAAAAAAATCAGGTGTGAGATTTCTGACTCATTTCAGACGTTATTTAATTTATTGAACTCAATTTGTTCCATGTTTTGCTCATTTATTTGTAGATATAATCCACTGTATTGAATGAGATGTGAACACATGGTGTCCCATATGTTGGTGGACTCTCAACCATCCCTCGGCCTCTTTTTAAGCTTCTCTGTTTTGTATACATGCCTACATGCCAGGACAGCAGCATATATGCTGACATTAAACAACTCATTTGCTTTTCAGGACGTTTGTTATAAACCAAAGCAGCACAAAAGTTAAATCTGGGCATGAAAAGTCAGGAGAGTTTGCACAATTCAATTCAAGCTGTCTCATAGAGGTATTTCAGTCTGGTGGGTGAACCAACGGATGACACGAAGCCCAAAATGAATGAATGAATGAATGAATGAATGAATGAATGAATGAATGAAGCCTGACTGACTGCATGTGGAGCTTCTTCTTCACAGTGTTGTGTAATGTCAGGCTGCTGTCATCGTCCTACAGGTGAAACAAAGGCCACAGCTGGAGTCAGCTTCAGTTCATTCGACCCACTGGAAGCCGGTGTCCCACGTCAGCCAACACTGGGTTTGTTAAAGCAGAGAGGGGTCAGTGACACCGAGGAGAAACCAGGAGGTGAACTCAGAGGTTCACACAGGTTCAGTCTGCACGTACAACGAATGAGAAATGTTAGTCAGTCAGCTGTCATCGTCAAATAGCAGTTTTGCAGCTTTTTTTTAGATCCTTGCAAAACCTTCCTCGAGTCTTCTCCGTGCACGACCTCTCAGCTCACCCTGGCTTCACAGGAGGAAGGTCTCTCATCTGCTATTTGGTGCCAAGAAACTTTAGATATAAGAGTGACAGAAGTAGTTAGAGCAGGATGGTACAGCATGTTAACGGCTCAGTACACCGAGCGCTCGCTTAATAGCATTTAGCTACGCTTATAGCTTCAGTATTACTTGTCCACGTTGAGGATTACTGATTCCATCACTAGACGAGAAAGCCATTCTGGTTTCTGTTTTATTTATGTTCCACCTCTAGTCTGTGGACAGATGTTCCAAACTCACCATGAAACCGAACATGAAGCTACGACAGCAATGGAGTTTATAAGAACGCAATGATCAGTAAAAACACACACAAATTAATTCAATTTAAAAAAAGAAGCAGCATCATGATTTATTCACTGAAGCGTGCGACTCGATCACATTACATCAACAAACGTAGATCACTCCCAGACAATGAAATGAAAGCAAACAGGTGCACAAGAGGAGACTGACAGCAGACAACAACCACAGACTGACTGAAAACTTCATCTGCCAATAAAAGTAAATCATTACAGATCTGGCATCTCTCTCCAGAAACAACTTCACCATTAATGTGTACAAACCACAGGCCTTTACGTGAACAGTTTTTTCTGGAACCGCTTTTGAAACAATGAACAGAAAGCCGTCGTGTGGGCGTGTGATCCAGCAGCACACTGTTGGGAACTAAACACATTCTTCTGCACAATAACTTTTAGTTCAGATTTCAGCTGCGGTTTCATTCTGGGCTCTTCGTGAGTCATCGTGATGGAATGATGAAATATTTACTGTGTTCGTTTCCTTTTACTTTACGGATCTAAAGACGCGTACTTTAAGCTTTGTGCTAAGTTTGGATTTTAAACGGGTCGGTGATTTATAGTTAAAGCTGCAATGGCAAAAAAAACCAAAATGGAGATCAAAGCAGAAGTCGAGACGCGCCATCAGAGCCTTGTTCATATAAAACATAATTAAACCTTTTATTACCAGTGTAAAGTGCCTTTATTAGCTTAAATTAAATTAAAGAGGTTTTTTTTTAAAAGCCACTGTAATACAAACTTGTCACAGAATGAGTCCAATGTGCTGATTGATAACTAAATATGAATATTAAAATGACCCACTGGGTAGCAGAACAAACTGCCACCACTCGTGTCTGATGCTGGGCAGATCTGAGCTTCGACACCGTGAAGGAGGTAAAACATTAGAGGCTCATGCCACGACATTCTTCACATTTCAGCAGGCGGCATGACGGATTTCCACCAAGGACAGAGGAACTGGATGGACCAGTCTGCTTTGTCTCCAGTACAAACCGGGTTTAGGTGCGACAGACAAACTTGATAGAAACACCGTGACTGTAGCCAAGAGCAGGAAAAGACAGACTGGTTCTCTGGACAGCATAATTTAAATATTTTGAAAATCCGGCAGTTATGTAATTAAGCGCACAGGCCAGAACTAGTCCCACATCCACTTCCTTTATCGTCGTTTATGATTAAACGTGTACATTTGTCAACTTATATTTAATATCAGTAAAATATTATCAAAGAAACTGACTTAAAAATGAACATAATCCTGCTCACTCTTTGTCATTGTGCAACACTACACATATCCAATGAATGATTATTTCTTGAAGCAATCTCAGGTTTTGACTGTTGCTGAGCAACATAAACAGTGAACGCTTACTCATCCTAAAACGTCGACTTACTGTCTTTGTCTGGAAACTTTCAGCCACACGGTTGTTTCAGCTTAAACAATATTCTTATGGCATTAACAAAAAGTGCCTAAAATCTGTTTTTAAGGACTAAACTACAGCTGGATCTCATCATAATCTTCCAGGATCACTCTGAAGAAACAGGAGTTCCTCCCAGGATGTTTCCTCCGTCCTCATTATTGATGTTTTCTTCCCACCGTTGCCAAGAGCAACGGGATTTTGGGTTTCTCAGCATAACTGTGTGAGGTTTTTACCTGATCATGTGACGGGCATTGAGATGACACACGTAGTGAATTGGTGCTATGTAAATAAAAGTAAATAATAATAATAAAACTGTTGGTATACTGTATACAAATGTAGACTCCTTATGAAGAACATCTGTGACATCTCATGTGATCCAATCCATACTTTTACATCCAATACATTTCATTTCTACAAAGCATTTTCTGTTGACGTCAAAATAGTGATGACTTTATACTGAGCTGATAGTTGAGGTTGTAGTGGGAGCAGCTGGTGGTGTGTTGGACTTTAGAAATGTCCATCCCATAACACAGAGACTCAGCATAACACACAACGTTATATCTTCATTATTATTATTGTTTTATGCACACAGAAACTAGTAACAGTAGAGGAGTAACAACTAAAACATTTCCCTCTAAAATGTGTTATTTAAAGTATAAAGTAGCATAAAATTAAATCCTAATGTAGAGCAAGTACCAGAGATTTGCACTAAGTATAATACTTTAACACTTGAAGAAGGTCTGAAGGCCAAAGCTGCCGTCTGAATACAAGAGAAATGTCTCTACTGTCTCTATTGTGTAAAGCTCTGCCTGTAAACAAACATGTTGAAGGATCTCCTCGGCCTTAACGAATGAAAGAGCAAAGGTGGTCGTTTAGGTCAGATGGACAGTGAGTGAGTGCTGCTATCGGGCCGCTGTCAGGAGGGTCGGCTCAACCCGACAGGATCCCTGATCCTCTTTAGTCAAGGCTCCTCAGCATCATCTTTGTGGTTATCCAGCTTACATAAGTCACATGCTTCACCGTCTTTAGGGAAGTAATACCGTGGAGTTCAGGTTTTACCTGAGCGATGACACACATTTGTCATAAAGACTAAAAAAATGGATTCATAACAGAAACTTAATGTTTCAGCTTAACCTAATAACTAACTGAGCAAACACCCAGAGGGACAACAAGTAGAACAGTTACTGCTTTGTTTTGTTCAGGCTTCAGTCAAACATTAAAGATCATATCTCTGTCCTACAGGATGGATCATGTGAGTCTCCAGTTTGTTTAAATATTCAGGTTTTGATAAACTTCAGAATGGTTTAGCTCCACATTTCTGATACATCTGATCAAATGTGGTTCAATACTCCTGCTTAAGTCTCTTTGTGGTTTTACTGTTTGGCTGCACTGACCTGTACAGGCTACACTTCTTTATAACCCTTCACTCCCATCAGTTTAGATTGCTTTAACTTTATTGTCACGTGTTTGAAAACTTCCTGAAATTCTTGTAAATCACACAGAGACGGGATGCAGGGAGATTCCAACTGATCACGAAAGTAAAAGCAGCAATAATGCACTAAAACACTCTCAATTCAGGTAGAGTCAGCAAAATGTGAAAGGAGATTATTATTATTATTATTATTATGTTAAGTTCACTGCAGGAAAACTGCTGCAACTTTCACTGTGACATAAATGTGTGTGGATGTGTATATTTTTGTGTATTTTATATAGTTTCTACTTATAGCAATTGTTTTATTTCTAATAACATTTGTTCTGTTTTTTATCAGTCTGATGGCGAGTTTTTGTTTTTGTTTTTGTTTTAGTAGCTAGTGTATGTTCTGTTTGACAATAAAGTGGCTATTCTATTCTATTCTGTTCTATTCTGTTCAGTAATCGTAGTAATTTAATTTAATTTAATAGTTTTAGATTTTGCAAACTTGTTTTGTTCTTCATTTCCAGTTATAGCCTGAAAGTATAAAGTAGTAATAAATGAAAAAGCCAGTGGATAAGCTGTATGTTCGTCCATAACTTGGGTATTTTATGATCAAATTTATAACCATAACAGTAAATAAACATTTTATTTCCCATCAGCCTCTTATTTCCTGTTGGTGATCCATGCAGCATGAATCTCATCTGGCTTTCTTCCAACTGGCTGTAAAGCGTGTTCCTCCTCATGTTTATGGTCATCCTCCTCCTCCTCAGGCAGACCACGGTGCTTCCAGCAGCTCCTTCATCCCGCAGGTGAGATGTGTCGCAGGAATGCGCGTGACGGAGCAGCGCCTCACCTGCAGCTGGGAGTGGAGCGCGAGCGGGGCGGCGCGGTGAGAGCAGCGGTGGGCGGAGTTTGCCCCATTTTCTCTCCCTGTCCAGAAAAAGTTTGCACCAAATCACAGGAATCAGGTTTACCTGCGCGGCCCCGCGGTGCACCTGTCGCGCAAAAAAAAGCTCGACTCTCCTGCGCTTCACCTGGGATTTATCTGCCGACCAGTCATGTGCCAATGATCCTCCGCCGAACCGAAGAGTCCAAACCAACCGACCAGTCACGATGAAGAAGGGACTGAATTTTTTGGGTCGAAAGAACCAGTCCCTGTTCGACACCAACGTCAAAATGAAGGACATGGGTGAGTACGCAGCCAGCGGGCCTCCACTGGGTCCAGAACCAGGAGTCCGTGTTTACAGGAGCTTCTGCTGCAGAACAACACGACCTTTGGACTTGGTGCTGAAACGGACAAACGTGTTCAAGTTGCCACGAAGCTCCCACATGGAGCCTGGAAAACAGCTGGTTTAAGGAAACCGTAAAGGAAACTTATTGGTGTTTTAGTGGCATGTTCAGGTGAACAGGTGTAATAAATGACTGTTAATAACAAATGAAGAACCTGTTATTTCATGTTAAAGTCCCTCCTTAGATAATCTGGGTGACCTTGTATGTTTATACTGACCTGGGCTCTATTTTTTTTTAACTAACTTTGTCCACTTAGATCTAAATTTTGTCATTTAGATCCAGAACTCTGGATTTGAAATTGTATTTTACTGATAAACAGACCGGCTGTAGTGCAGTTATGCTTGATACACAACAAAAAAAATGAAATATCTGACAAAAAATCTGGTTCTGATTGGCTGATTGTAACTATATATTTGTAGAACATACATTAAGTCGTATAGACAACTGAGCGACCTGCATCCACTTAGGATGAAGCTGGAAGAACTCAACTCCATCCTAAAAAAAAACAAAAACAGGATGTTGATCTGATTTTTTATTTTTGTCAAACTACTGACATATGAACGATGACTGTCCAATTACATGCAAAGCAGCCTTCCAGATCAGGAAATGACGACGGAGAAACTTTATCTCGATATTGCAGCTCAAATCCTGGAGAATATCTACTTTCATGAACTGACATCCGATAAGCGGCCCGGCTCCACGGGACACCGGTTCCGTTTGACCGGCGAGAGCAGGAAACAAAACAAAACAATTGATATGCAAAGGTGCAACATGAGAAAGAACATTTGTCTATTTAAATCAGGAAGGGGACACAAGAGGGAAACGACTGATTTGGTTGGACTGGTTTAACACCACACAGAACTCATCCTGTAGCGGGTCACACCGAGCTCCTGTCACATTTTCCTGGAGTGACATCATCATCATATCGTTTGGTTTACGGGCGTGTGAACGTCTCGAGGGCATCGGCGTGGTTTATTATACTTTATGACAGAAGGAAGAGAAAAAAACAAAACACTTTGCTTTCCTTGTTTGTAATGGCATGCTCTTCAGTCGCTCTCTCTGCAGATGAAAAGCCTCAGAAGGCTGGAAGAGCTCTGATGAAGTGCCTCTCAGTGTCAAGTGTCTTTCATCAGTCATTTACTGGACAAACATGTCTGACGGCGGAGTGAACAGCAGAGGAATGTACTTAGTTTGTTCTCTCCCATCGACTCCAGTGACCTCTGATATTATCGTTCAGAACTGTCACTGTGGCTCGGTCTTTGCCTCACGGCTCTTTTTATTCACATTCAGGGTTGTCTTACAGAAAAGCTGACACGAGGGACTTGAAGCTCATTACGCTCCACTGTTTTAGTACAAACCATAAATAGGTAAAGAAGCAGTGTTTAGCAGAGTAGAAAGAGTGAGCATAGTTACGACTCAGACACAACAGATTAACTGTTTGGAAATGGCACTTTTTCTTTGACATTGCTGTGCTGCTGTAATTAGCCTCAGTTGTCACCATACCTGAACTTTCACTGCAACACAACGGGGAGACGCAAATACAGACGACAATCATCGGTGCAGCTATTTTGTTGTCAGCAACAAGAAACCACAAAGCAGATCCTCACGTTGACTGACAGCTAATAAGAGGCCGCCTCGGTGCAAACACTATCTCATTACCTGCACAACTACGGTTATTGTGTCCCACTTCAACCACAGTGTTTGTCCATTATGGCCAAATTGTTCACTGACTTTCTAACGTCCTGCTTTTATTCTCTTCCTTCAGATAATGTGGAGCTGGTGCTGGAGTCGTCTGCGATCCCAGAGTCAGGGACGGCCAGCGTGCGAGCCCGACCCACAGTCAAGCATCACGCTGTGAGTATAAAGCTTCATAGGTGAATTCTTACATACCCAATATTGTGATGTTGAAACAACACAGGATTTGCATGTGGCGCGTCTCCACCCTGTCGGTCACCTGCAGCGGAAGGAGTATTTCATGTTGAACCCTGCAGGTGCAAATGAGCTGATAGTGGACACTTTAGTGTATCGACAGTTCATTCAGGACTTCCTTTCTCGTATCTCACGGTGGGAGTGATAACGCTCACTTTTTTCTTGGAACAGGACGTTATCTGACCATTTTGTCCACAGTATAAATCATCAGCGAGACTGTTCGGCAGTTCAGTAGAGATTATTTTCACTGTCAGTCATTTTAATGATTAATCAATCAGGAGTTTGGTCCATAAAATATCAGAATTTGGTGAAAAATGTTTCTCAGAGACCGTAAACATCTAATTTTTTTCCTCAAACCAAAGATATTCAGTTTACTGTCACACGGAAACAAACAAACTAGAAAGTAGTCGATTTGATCAAACTGAAATCAGGAGATTTTTATATTTTTTTCTTTAAAAATTCCTCCCACCAATTATTGGACTATCAGAACAGGTGACAATTAAGTTAATAGTGAACAACGAATCGATTAATCACATCCAGTTCCAACACACTGCAAGCACAAACTGCAAAACCAAGATAAAATTTGGAATTACAGTTAAGAAATAGAAAATGACAAAACTGTGTGTTAAATAGGTGTAGCGTGTACACAGTGTTGATAATACTGTCAGTAGTAAATAAAGTCCAGTGTTGTACTTTAGTTCAGTTTTGTCTTGCTTCACTTCTATTCTGCTGCACGTCTGAGGGAAATATTTTACTTTATATATGACATTTATCTGACTGTTACAACCACTAGTTAGCTGACAGAATATGATTCCACAAAAACACGAGTTTAATAAGTAAATACAACGTTAAAGATAAAACCCATGTCACCCCCTGTAGTAAAAATATATAGTTCAACTCTCATACTTTAGCTTTTGATGATTACATTTCTTCTTTTTCTTAAGTAGAATTTTAAATAAGAGTTTTTGTTGTGGTGCTGATATTTTCACACCCACAAGTCTGTCACCATTATGTATAACAAGTGCAGATATCCCAACATGCTGCTACGACACAACAGTCCTTTTCTAAGCGGTTTGGGAAGACACGTCTTAACTCATCAGCTGCCCGTGTGACTGACAGACCTCTCATTATATCACCACGGTGCACATGTACACAAAAAGCTCATCTGCGCTCCGGTTCACACACCTCGCCTCGGTGTTTGGGAGTGTTCTGTGAATGCGTCTGTGGCATGTGGCCGTGGCACACCCAGCAGCACATGGGTAGGACAGCTCTGACGGCTGCGACAGATGAAAGTGAGTCACGGCGCAGAGAACAAGCAGATGAAATCAAACTGGATCATACACCATGTTTAGTGGCACGCCCTTGGCCGGTGATGCAGCGTTCACGCCTTTCCGAGCGGCTACGTAAGTGGGATTATTAGAAAACAGATCGTCATGGAAGGTGTGATATCAAGCAGATGTCCCACTAGTTTATATTTGTGAACGTCTTTTCCACTAGCAGATCTTAGATCCTAATTCATTACTCCTGTATTATTAAAACCGCTGTGAGCTTTTTGCTTTATTGCATTAGCTGGTTACCTGCAGCAGACTTGCATCATGAGGCTCAGCTGTAAACATAAGTTACGTGTCGATGGAATGATTTTCTGCCCTTTTGAATGGCGCGTACCGTGTTGAAAGTCATGGATTTGTATTGTGTCAACACAGTCTCTGTTTATTTATGGTGGTGTTTGGGCTCAGAGGAGAATGGCAACTCTCCCTCTCTGGCCGTCCCTTTTCTTTTTTGTCTCCTCCCTCCCTCACAAACAGCCAGGTATCCTAGTGACAGCCTGTGATTCTCTCCGTCAGACCCACTTTAACAAACAATGCGTTGAATAATAGGTGTATCCTCTGATTCACCAAATCTTCCTCATGACTGAAGTATGCGAAAGCGCCGGTGTACAAACTGTGACCGTAGTCCAGAAACATTTGCTCTTGAAGTCTCCACCTACGGTTCTGTTGTGACAGAGCTTAAAAATAAAGTCAGGAATGCATTTGCTGCAAAGCTGCTTTACAGATTTAACTTTAAATTACTTGCAAATAAGTCATTGGAGTGTCTTTGTGCTGGATGTTACTTGTGATACGAAGCGCATTTGGCTGCAGCTTTGTTCTGTTGATGCTAATAATGCAAGAACACAGAACTGAAAACTGGTTTGTTCACCTCAAGAGTGAACACTTGTGAGCAAAAAAAAGAAAAATCCACCTATAGATCAGGACGTAGAGTTTATCTCATCTTTACTGCTGTTCTTGAATTACGCTTTGTTTCTTGTGTCAAGGAATTTGAACAAGTCCCCCATCTGATGGTGTTTGATTTCTCCTTCTCAGTACTCGTCTGACAGTTTTCAAGGGTTTGCCGTCCCAACACCCAAAGTCCCTCTGCTTCCCCCCGTCAACGGTCCAAAGACCAACGGTTCAGGTGAGCGTCAAACTGCCTCCATTATGTACTTTAGGTTTAACTTGGTTAAAAGGTTAGAATTCCTTTATTTAACCTCCATAAGACTCCAATCATTTTGTGGTGCCTTTGCTCAGACTCGGTTGATGGATCACAGCAATTAGAGTGAAAGAAAAAAAGGCCAGGCGGGTAAATGTTTGTCCAGGCAATTGCTCAATAACCCTCCTGGAAATGTCCAAAGAGCCATAGCAGCTGGCGAGCATGTTTACAGAGTGGGAGTGTTCGCATTTATAGAAAGAAGTGAATAAGATGCTTTTCATTTTAGTTCTGAGCAATTCTGAATGAAGGATTTTCATCTTATTTGATGTTCAGGATTTAAACTCCAGAATCAGTTTCACCGTCCTTCTAATTATTTCTCCCTGTTTAGATATTCTGAGGTGAATGTGACATTCTTGAAGGAGAATGGAAGAATGTGATCATATTCACAACCATTCTGGCAAATATATTGTAATTACTGACATACTAAACTTGTCTCATATAGTTCATATGTAAATGATTGCAGGACAATGTCAAATATTAAACACTGTTTTCTTCTCATGCGCCACAGATGACAAAAGCAGTTACTCTCTGTTTTCCTTCACAGCTCTTGGAAGTCACTTGTCCAATGGATCTGTTATCTCTGTGCCCGACCTTGTGGAAGGAGAGATTTTTGTTCCTCCTCCTCCTTCTACAGCGCCTCCACCCCCTCCAGGGACGTTCGTCCCTCCTCCACCAGACTTCATGGGCGATCTGAACAGTCTTCAGCCTCCTTCCATGCCTGCACCAAAACTCCCAACACTCGCACCGTCCATGGTGGAAGAGGACTATTCCTTCCTAAAACCGCCACCGATGGCTCCACCAAAGCCTCCATCTACTTGCTCTTCCGGCTCTGGATCATCCATACCCATTTCTACTCCATCACCAGCCAATGTTCCTGATCATCCCAGGTTTGCCCCGCCACACCCCCCTGCTGAAAAGCAAAAGACTCATAAGGTGCCACCCCCTAAGCCCATGAGATGGTCTTCTGTCTCCAGCCTTGACTCCCCACCACAGTCTCCTGCACCGCCTCCCCCTGTTCAGACTCCCACATTGTCCACCTTCAATCCCCAGAACACAGCGAAGCTGTATAACGCTCCTAAGACCTCAATACTAAGTGGGTATGAGGATCAATCAAGGATCGACGCAAAACGTAAGCAGATGTTAGTCCTGGAAGACTCTGGGTCTGTTAACTCCGTCCCGGTGGTTGTCCAGGCGAATGGGAAAGCCTCTAAAGTGGCTCCACCAACTAAACCAGTTCCCAAAGACGTACAGGAGATAAAGGAGAACTTACAAATCACCCAACCCTCTCAGGTACCCCAACCTGAGATAAAGAAGGAGGCTAAAACGGAGACGGTTTCAGTAAAGCCAGAAATACCCAAACCGGTCCAGTCTCAGCCTCAAAAGTCTCCTCAGCTTAGTGCTCAGGTGATTTCAAATCCCAGCAAGAGCAAACCCAATGAAGTGCCAAGTCTGGGCCGCAGATACAGTCCGTTACTGGATCGTAAACTACGCCACCTGAAAGCTAATGAAACCAGCGGGGCACGAGACGGACCGGCAGCCTCTCCGCTGGCTCTTTTAATGGCAGCAAAGGAAAGAGACAAACAGAGATCAACTCACCACTCTCTGTCGCGGGAAAACAGTGCCAAGAGCGACCAGTCGAGTGCAAGCATCCACCCGAGTGACTCAAGTCCCAATTCCTTTGTTGTGATCCCAAGGTCTGGCTCATCCTCTTCTCTAACATCCACAGAAGAAAGACTCCAGGCGAGTCTGAAATCTGTCAGTTCTGTGGAAAACACACCAACAGTTCAGACTCCAGCAAAATCCAGAAGTCCTGAACTGATAAAAGAACGGACGCCATCCACCAATCCAGCTCTTGATAGGATCACAGCAGCTGCATCCCCAGCTGTGAGCAACCTGACAGAGCAGAAACAAAGTTCACAGCAAAGTCCCCTGAAGTCCCAGCCTGTGCAGCAGGAGGACAGTAAAGAGGAGCTGAATGTGCCCTTACTCCCTCCACCACCAGAGTTTGATGATTTAGACGAGATGATGGAGCCGCCCCCGTCCATCCTTCCCCCTGACCCTCCCATCAAAAAGGTACCGAGACCAACCGTGAGTCTTCTCGCTCCGGCTCCAGTTCCATCTCCTCCTCCAAATCCTCCAAAACCTCCACCCCCGGCACCTCCCAAACTCCCACCTCCCGACTTTGATGTCAAACCAAAGCCACAAGTCCAGACAAAACCCAAGTCAGCCCCCGCTCAGCTGCCACCCAATCTTTCCCCCAGTCAGGCCACTCTTCTGAGCATCTTACAAAAGAAGATGCTGGAAATGGACCACAAAATGGGCCCAGCCAAGGACGCAGAGCCCAGTTCTGATGACTGGGGCACCCCACTGTCTGATGAGGACAATAAAATCCCTGTTGTGCTCAAAGCCAAACCGCCAACCAAAAGCGTCCCCGTTGTCAACAAAGCAGCAACTCTGGACATGCGGGAGCTGGAGAATAAAGTGGCCAGAAAATATCAGGAGACGGCGCCAGTCAAAGCTCCTACGAGGTGAGAATTTTGACTTTTTAAAGTTTAACTTGTACATTTTTGAGTACTGTGTCCGCTCAAACTGCTTTCTTCTTTTTCAGCAACGGACCACAGTCAAAACATCAGTACGGCATGACTTTTACGGTTCGGCCTGGAACCAAACAGCCCATTACACTTGTTCATAAAGGGGAGCCGTAAGGTTCTGTGGAAATGGGACACATCTGCTGTACAAAGCGCACATTGTACGTGTTTGCATATTTTTACATTAGCAGGAATTTGTACGACAGGGTAAAGGCACTTTGAACAAATTGGTTACATGAATATGGAAAGAATGTCTCATAACAACAGATCTGCTCAGTTATGAATGACTGAGCTCACACTGTCAAAGCGTTCTCTTTTACATTTTTATATATTGTACACATTTTTGAAGCGTCACAGTCAGGTGGACCTTTTTTTTTTAAAGACTTTTGTTTTGCTGCTGCTGTTGTTCCAGTGTAGAGCTATATGTTGCACATGTTGCCTTTTAACCACAGCTTTTAATCGATCTTAATTCCACTTGGGTAACGTAGAACAGTTTTGATTGTAAAATACATATTTGTTGTCGTTCGTGTTCTTTCACTGTTACATGTACATGATGCAGGTCGACTGGTGCGACAGTTAATCAGATGAGTGCCAGAGTCCGTTTCCCATATTTATTGATCTAACAAGTGTCAGTATACAAGTCAACTTACTTTTACAGTGAAATCTGTCAGTATAGTTGCATTGCATTGTTATTGATGTACATATGTTTGTATAAAATTAAAACAGAACTTGGATGTTGTAAGATGCAGCTCTATGTACACGTTAAGGTTATATATTCATCGAACTGAGTTATTCATCTACAGCAAACGTTGCCCAACAAATGCCCACGTGGAAATAAAAGCAAACAGGAACTAGAGGTCTTTGGTGTGTTTTTTTTGTGTGTAATATAAAGCTTTTGTGATCACGTCAAGATGTCGTAGTTCATTTATTTTTCAGAATTTTCTCCGTATTAAACCCTTGACGCCACTATTCCCATCTCCTCTTCTGCACTGCACAGGGATAAAACAACTGACAGAACAAACTGAGATGTGGGTCAGAATTTTGCTGCAAATCAAACACCCATCATGTACTAAAAGGAAAAACCAGAGTGACAGGAAGTTACTTTTATTGTAACAGCAGCATTAAGTGATCATGCGAAGATCCTGCAAAGTACAAAATTGTTTTCCTTTGATTCCAAGACTGACCAAAACATGTCAAATGGCAGGTAATCTGACAAACACAAATGCTGTTAAACTGCGCCGGTGCCATCATGTGACCATCATTACAGCATCGGAGTCCAGACCACAACATCAGATCCCAGATGAGCAGTGACACCTAAGTTGCCACTTAGTTAAAATCACTGGTGTAATCTAGTTAACTTCTGAGCCGACCGCCCCCACACTCGTCTGACATAAACACGTAACACACTACCCTCCTTTGACCCAGCAGTGTTGACCAGGGGTCTGGATCAGTCACCGTCACCACCAGCATGGTTTTTAGATCACATGTCCTTGTCGTTAATCCTCACAAACACAACGTAAGATTCTTCTCATCCTCGGTACAATTAGCTACAGCTGTTTGCAAAATAGATTTCAGGGAACACAAAGAAACGTGCTCTTGCTATTACAACACTAAGTTATCGTTAATGTAAAATTATCCAGTACAATTGCCTCAAATGTAAAAACACATGGAAACGCTATACAGTCTATACAGTATGAAAGATGTGGATAGAGGCCGGAGTCCGAGGCCAGACCGGGAGAGCAGAAGTCCAAATACTGTGCACATATCTGGAGCGCTGAATGACAACGAGAAGCTTCAATCTATATTTCCTGAAAGACATACAACAAATAACTTTCCAGCTACTCGTGGACACACTTCAGGAACAAGAGGGAAAGTAGTGATTACAGATTGTGCCGGATCTCTAAGAGGAGGAGTCGGGAGCGCCAGCAGCTGAACCCACGGTGTGGTGAAGCACAAGATGATCCCAGCCCACCGTTGTGAGGCTGGTGGAGCTGCCATGCAGCCAACACACTCCTTTCACAAAGTCCTGGTGTCGCCGATCTCTGTGTCTACAGAACAAGAACATGTGATGAGTGTCTCTAGCAGAGCAGGGAACTGGCTGCTTTTTAAATGAACCGGGAACACTTACATTTCGTTCAGGTCAGAGTTTAGAACAGCGACAGAACAGTCGTCACTAACGGAGGCGAGCAAGGAGGCACTGGGGGGGGAAAAGCTGTTATTTTGTAGAAAAGCAATGAAGGACTAATGTGAGATTGAGACATTCTTTATTTTTACCTCTGTGTGGAAAAAGCGAGACTGTTGACTCTGCGGCTGTGAACGTTCTCCACCCGGGCCGGTTCTGTTCCCAAGAAATCTGTCACAGTCACTCTGCCCAGCTCGTCACCTGAGACACAACGAACATGTTAAAAAAAACAAAACAAAACGCAGGGATCCTCAGCTTAAACTTCTCTGTCGGTCAGTAATCTGCTGCTGGGCCTTACCGAAAGCAATGGTGCTTCTGTGGTGGGGGTGCCACGCGACAGTGGTGGGGGAGCAGCAGGGGGACTCCACATCTGAGACCAAAACAAAGACGGCAATGAAAGATGCATCACAGTAATGATTATATCTTGAAATCAGCCAGACAAACAATCACTGGGTAGGTAGAAGGGAACCTCTAATGACACAAATTTACAGTGTTCTTGTGCAGCCAAAAAAAACAAACAAAAAAACAAAACAGTACTGTCAACAAGTTGGGACCAGTTGCTCACCTATTCTTGAGGCAGGTTTGTTTGGCTTCCTCCTGTCCCACATTAACACACGGCCGTCCTGAAAGATTGGAGATAAGATGGGAACAGGTCGGGTTTAGATTAAGAGAGCAGTTTTACAGTTCTCGCCCTTCTCTGACAGATAAGCTCCAGTAATTACAGCTTTATGGTTTTATTATATGACAGTCATGGTAAGAAACTATCGTCCCATTCCTTTCCGTGCCTATGTTGTGCAGACAAACTGTTAATGAGTGTCATACTTGGCCACAGGAGATGAAGAGAGAATCCTCTGTGGGACTGCAGGCAACGCAGCTGACAGGCTGTGAGTGCACTGGAGGGAGAGAAAAGTTAGGACATATAAATACGTTGATTCACTTTGAACAGCCAGCTATCAAATTATGTCGGTAACGTAGCACACGTGATGATGATGATGGGCGGCTGTGGGAAACTTTTTAAATGTATGCACTTGCAGGAGTTTGTGAGTCAGCAGGAAATATATAAACAAAAGAGAGAAAAATCGTACAATAAAAAAATAGCTAAAAATAAAATCTTGAATCTGCAGGTAAAAAACGGCCACATGGCTGAAAGTGGCACCAACGTTTTAGTGAAGTCTGATGACATGATTTTGAGATATTCTTGTACGAGGAAGAACAGAAATAAAATCACCTACAACTATGTAACAAAAAAAAGGTTAAGGAATAGATAACACAATGCAAACAAATCCACTTAAGTTCAGTGAAGAAGAGAGATGAAATCAAATCTATACAATCAAAACTTGAGCTTAATATATTTTATTTTTTTAAATGAAAAAAAAGCAGCCCGTTTACTCTTATCTGCGTTCGTTAGGAGTCTTGAGATATTCTCTTACCGCTGTAAGTAGTGACGACTGTTTCCTGGCTGAGATCCCACACTTTAATCCTGTATTGAAGAAAGGACGGTTATTCTTTTGCTGTCAATAACTGACATGTGTAACTGTCTGTGTGTGTGTGTGTCTGTGTATGTGTGTGTGTGTGTGTAAAACAATCTTACTTGCAGTCCATGCTGCCAGTGATGGCACTGTTTGCTCCGAATACAGGGCTCACTGTGGTGACAATATGGTCATGGTCGTGTTTGGTAAACCGATTCACCAGCAGGCGCTCGTCCTCTGCCAGTTCCCAGAGCTCCAAGGCACCTAACAGTCAGAAAAAATCCACTTTTATTAAAATGTCAGGTCCGATGTCTGATTTCTGTGGAACGCCGTCTTACCTGAATCTGATGCCACGACAACTCCTTTCTCAGACACCCACTTGACATCTGTGACACCAGCCTCAGTTTGCACACCGGCTTTGCAGAAGCCCTCATTGGGGGCCTGCTCAGGGTCGCTGTAGATCCACACAGATCCCTGCCAGCTCCTGCCAGAGAGGCTGGAGGCACCAAGCAGCAGGGTGCCATCTGGGGAGAGAGGCGATGGGAAAAGGCCATTTAAACACCAGTATTTTCTTCAGGCGTGACAGTTAGCATAAGTGAACTGTTGGGAGTCTTTCTTCCCTTCAGCTCACACATATTAAAGCAACTTGTTTGAAGGTCTGCGGATCTTATGGCCTGGTTGCTCAGCCTGTGCACAACAAAGATGGTTTTTTAGGTAATATTTTTGTTTTTGATTATATATGCAGTTTCACCAAGACACCTGCAGATCAGTAAAGATGTACAGACTCGGTAATGATTACCAACTAGCGGCACCACGTGTTAAACTCTGTAACCTCCAGCTAGCTCGTCCTATTTTCTCCCCCTACCTGCTCTGTATTCCGCCGCGCACAGATGCTTCTCCATGCACGCTGGAGCGTTGGGAGGGATGTTCCACCGGTTCTCTTTGATCATACTTGTGTCCACTGCACTTTTCATCCAGAGAGCGCACTGGGGATGTTGACGCGCTACGGCTCAGACGTCCTAAAATCAGATTTATATTTTCTATGTTAGCTCGCTAGAGCTACTGTAGCTGCTGTTTCGTCTTTGTTTTATTTTTGCAGTATTATAAATGATCGTATTGTAAAAATACAGTGATGGCCGTGCTGCATGAAAAATAAAAATAGCTTCTGAAGTTGTCCTTTCACGAATGAATGATCGAGCTAACAGCTACACATGGAACCGGCAGACACACACTTCCTGGATCTCTTCTTCGTTGATCTTGCGTTTTCTTCTTCTTCTTCTTCGTCAATGATTTTCGGCAGCAAAGACGATACTAGGTGGACTACTGCCCCCTGCAGGATATTTTAAAAAAGCACACTACACAGTGTATATGGCTATTTAATGTAATTCCTGACCTAAAGTTGTCATTTGCGATTATATTTGCTTTCTTTTTGCAGTTTGTTGTGACTGGAGGTGAAACGTTTTACTGATTACTTCTCAACTATTGTTTGTCTACTATTCCAATATTCATTCCTCAATCGTTTTATCACAAAACATGAAATTTTTTTAGAGCAATTTCTGCTCCGCACATCTCTGATTTGCCAGAATTTTTATAGCACAAAATCTGTTTTTTATAAACACATTTGCGAAACTATAGCTTGATATAAATACTTTCCCAATTTATTTTTAATTTTTTTAAATTTTATTTTATTTTTAAATTGCCTGTCGACTTTCTTTGTTGTGCTTGAAGTTGTTGTGCTTGAAGGACAATATCTCTGGAACTATTGCAGCTACAAACCTGAAATGTTTGCTGTTGTTTCTCATTATGCCACTGATTCAGAATCTGCAATATTGGACAAGTGGATCAAATCATCTCTGATATGGGTGAGGTGAATTATGAAAAAAACGAGGCTGTCGTGAAAATCCCCATCTTTACGCACACGTTAAGAAAAAATAAAATAAAAAATGACAATGCAGACATCAATTAGCAGTATTTTTTTAAACCATATGTTGCTGTATTTCACAATACTACAACACAAAAACACATGAAATACTTTGAAAACACAAAATGCACGGTCACAAAGATGAAAAGACATTTCTAGGAGCAGATTTAACAAACCACAGTACCACAACTTTTTTTTTTGCACTTAAAACAAAAATAGTTTATTATATAAATACTTCAAGCAAATCAGAGACGGTGGAGCAGAAGGCCCCTAATGATCTGAGATGGAACAGCCTCATATTGAATTGGCTTAATGCAGTAAAATGTTTTCTTTTTATGCAACAACAAGTCATTTGCCCTCATTGCACTACGACGTCGTAGGCTTTTATTTTGTTAATTGTATAATGGATCTAATTTCTAACTACCAAAATCGTCACCATTATAAGACCTGCTTAGCAAAGAAATCCCACGTTAAAGTGAGAAGACGGGAAACGTCACTACAATAATGTAAAACGCACTTTTAACGGCGTCTTTAAACACACGCGCTTTTATTGTGAAGGGGAAGAAGCGGCGGGAGGCGGCCATATTGTCGCTAACTTCACACTTCGGTCCTTCTGCATAAAATCGATAAGTGATTGGCTTTCTTGATGGTTAACATTTGACCGTCTAGTGGCGCGTTCACGGAAGGTAAGCACGCAACCGGGTCGAGTGTTTACGGTGAACCACGAACCCCCGGGTGTCGTCGGTGCCGCTGACGGAGGCTCGGTATCGTTACAGTGATGCCTTTGTCTCGGCTCTAACTAGGTGATGTTGAAGGCTAATCGTTAACGGTAGCTAACGTTAGCTCAGGTGTCTGGACCCGTCCGCGCTGAGTGACAGCTCGCGGCGGCTGGACAGCTGCTGCTCCCCGAGCTAGCCGTGCTCCACCGGACCGCAGCCTGCGCGCAGCTGCTCGGTGGCGTTAGGCGGAGCTGCTGGCGGACGGTTTTCGGTGAGTCAGACCTCCAGACATACAGCAGCATCACCGGGCGTCCGTTCGCTGAAGTGTCATCCGAGGTGAGCTCAGAGAGCCGCGGGGTGGGGGGGCTGTCACGTTTCATAACTGGAACTAAGGTGCAAGGAAGCCAACTGGGACCCCCGGGGGATCTGCGAAACACGCCTTCATTTGCTCGGTTCCGTCGCCACATAAGCGCAAATGCGTAGCAGCGCGTTTGAAGTGAAGGTCCAGCGCTCCCGAGCCGCCTGTTCAATCAGAGCTCCGGGTTCACGTGAGGTGACATGATCATAATTCTGCTCCAGTGGTGAGAGGTGGGCGTGTCCCTCCGCCTGGCCCTGCTTCCAGTGCGCATAGTGCTGCCACTTTCTCATGGTTCTGCTCACAACTGGTCCAAATCACTTCAGTATGTTGCCCCAGCTGTTGGAAGTCAAGCCCCTCGATGGCTGATGAAGGTGTCCCTCAAGGGTCTGGCTGCCGATTTGGGGCATTGCAGTTTTTTCTGACAGATATGTCGGTTTGATTTCTAGTTTATAAAAGTCCAGCTTCAGTGCAGGCTTCACTGTGTGGCAGACAGAACCACAGGAGACACCATCAGACTAGAACTACTAACATGACAGTTTAAACTCCAGGTCAGACATGCAGCTGCTTTGCTTCAAATGCTGGAAGCAGATTAATTGTCCTCCTTTGCACAGAAATGGTTATTTTCCAACCAAACCAGGCTTCCTGCTGGTTGCTTCTGATGACTTGCAGACCCTCCTGTTTGCTTTGTGACTAAACTGCAAAAAGGCAAAATGTCAGCATTTCACAGTTGATGGCGCCCGTCCCATTCATCCACACTTTGATCGAGCGTTATACGTACATGTGACTCTGTCTAGACAGCAGATTGTCCTCCACGACGCATGTTGAACGTCTTGAACAAAAAATTCATTTAAAAGTGGATGTTTCTATCCAAACAGAGCTTGTTTCTAATTTGAAAATAGAAAATAAACCAACATATTAAACTGCTGGAAGCTGTCAGTGCCATTTAATTCAATTCAATACACAAGAGAGCTATCACACACACACACCACAGTGAGTTGTACAAAAAGCTTAGACGACCTCGTTCCTGTATGAGACTTGAACACTTCACATGATTAGATTTCTAACATTATTTATAGCTGTCTTGATTGATGTACCTTGTGTGTGTGTGGTTGTTTTTTGAGTGAAAACCTTCATCGTTGTGACCTTGTGTGCTGTACATGCACTTTGTTCGCAGACCGTAGAAGAGATTTTGATCTCTATGCGAGTGCCTCAGTAGATAAGGCTGAATTAAATCTTTTATTCTTCTACTATGCTGAACAAACTGACATCAGTTGTTTATTCAGAACTAATCGTATCTCCGTGTTAAATCTTTTAACATTTAAAGTGGCTCTTTCAAAGCAGAGTACTTGAAAAACCTTCATTTTCTGTTTAGCTGTTGTTTTTTTTTTTTTACATTAGCCACGTTTGTATAGACATTATTTCTTCTATTTGATTTAAATCATTATAATTAAAGATTTCAACATAAGATGTGAATTTTCCTGCTTCAAAGCATTTAATAACAACATACAGTTGAAATCAGAAGTTTACAGACACCCTATAAAAAGACATAAAACCTTTTTCCTCACTTTCTGACATTAAATCAGACTAAACTTTTCCTGTTTTAGGTCAGTTAGGATTACAGAAATTATTTTCATTTGCTAAATGCCAGAAGAATGCAAGAGAGTTGTTTTTATGACGTTCTTCAGAGTCAGAAGTTTCCATCCATCTCCTCAGTATCTGCTAGCGTTGCCTTTAAACTCTATGACTTGGGTCAAACGTTCTGGGTTTCCTTCCACAAGCTTCTCACAGCAGTCTGATGAGTTCTGGCCCATTCCTCCTGACAGAACTGGTGGAACTGAGTCAGGTTTGTTGGCCGCCTTGCTCCACACGCCTTTTCAGCTCTGCCCACAAATTTTCCACAGGACTGAGATCATGGCTTTGTGATGGCCACTCCACAACACTGACTCTGTTGTCCTGAAGCCTCT
>NW_007578345.1:231412-239389 GCF_000690725.1 Stegastes partitus
TTTAAGAGGAGGTGATCTGTCAAGAAGGGGAAGAGACGATTTGTAAACCTTAAGCCAACTTTTTATGTTTCATTTATTAAACTACTTAAGGAGGACTGTGCGGCCGCTGTACCTTATCTGTGTAGGTTTGGGTAATTACATGACAAATAGTCAACCTGATGTTCGTCTATTTTGACTCCATGGGAGGCCACAGCAGACCTGCTATGATCAGCTGGCATTTCTGTGTGTTTTAGCAGGTATTGTTGTGAGAAATCTGCCTGAGCAATTGCACTTTAAGTGGCATGAAAAGCAACTTTATAAGTCGGTGTAACTCCGACTGAGCCCAGTGCTGAGCTGCTGAGATTTTACTCTCTTTAGCTTCTACGCTGTTTAGATACAACATAGAGTACAGCTCTGTTTATTCTCTACCATTATGTCATTATATTTTCCATGCCGTGTTTCTGAACTGAAATTTGTCTTGTCAGGGGTTCGTCATGGCCTTGAAAAGGAGAAGGGCGACATCCCCCTCTAGCAGTGTGAGTGGAGGAGATTTTGACGATAGCCAGACTTCATCGTTAGTGTCTTCAATTGGGAGAAAGAGGAGAAGGACCTCAAACATTCCAACTGTGGATCCTGTAATTTTACAAATTTCAGTCTCTGTTTTTTTTCTTTTTTTAAAAATCAACTGTGAGAATTATACTGCAGCACGGATTGATGAAGTAGTTGACGTGTGGAAGGATGTGGATGCTGTTTTTCAGTGTGTAATTCTTGCCTTGCAGATTGCGGTATGTCATGAACTGTACAACACAATCAGAGATTACAAGGATGACCAGGGCAGGATGTTGTGTGAGCTGTTCATCAGAGCTCCCAAACGAAGGTGAGGAGAGGATATGAGCATGTATTTACGTTCTCAAATTACTTTAATATCAATCACAAACATCAGACACAACAGAAAACGTACAAGTCTCCTGTCCTCGTAGGAATCAACCAGACTATTACCACGTGGTGTCTCAGCCCATTGACATGATGAAGATCCAGCAGAAATTAAAGATGGAGGAGTATGACGATGTTGAACAACTGACCAGTGACTTTCAGCTTTTATTCAACAACGCAAAAACGTATTACAAGGTAACAAATACACTCTAAAACTAAACTAAACCCATTAAAATGTGTGTCCATCTCTGTAAAGGACCGTAAAATGAATTTGTCTTGCTCGTATGCAGTCAGAAAGTCCTGAATACAGGGCAGCCTGTAAACTGTGGGACCTTTATCTGCGAACCAAGAATGAGTTTATTCAGCGGGGGGAGTACGATGAGGATGATGAAGATGGATACGACGCACAAGACAACCCCGGAGGATCCACTGAGGATGAGGTGACGTTTGTGGTTGTGATTCTTCATTAAGTTCATACGGATGATTAGGCTCAAACCAGTCACACTGATCTGTTGAACCAACTTACTTAATACGTGTGTCACAGTGTTTAATCAGCATCGGACGTGACATTCAAGGTATTGTCAGTACAGTGGCAGTGGGTTGTGTTATTGTCAACACCATTGTGAACTGTCACTTGTGCAAACTTCATCTTGGTTAGTATTCACAATATTAAAACATCCTGCGTAATAATTTGCAGTTCCTTCTGAAGGTCTCCTGTGGTACCGACCACCGAGACATGAGCAGCAGATCCTTTTAGACGAGTTTACTGCCGCCGGAATGAATGTGTGTGAGTGCCTAGAATGTCTTTGAGTGCAGAGAAAAGCGCTATATAAATCTGATCAGTTATTATTACTGATGCTCCTGGATTAAGATCTGGGGAATTTGGAGATCAACACCTTATGACTCTTTGTAATGCTCCTCAAAGTATTCCTGAACAGTTTTGCAGTGTGGCAGGTCACATCCTGCTAGAAGAGACCACTTCCATCAGGGAATACAGCTGCCATAAGGCGCCTAACTGGTCCGCAACAATATTTTAAAAGGTGATACATGTCAGAATAATGTCCAGGTGAATGCCAGGACCCAAAGTTTCTCAGCAGAACTTTGCTCAGAGCATCACGCTCCCCCTGCCGGCTTGTCTTCGTCCCACAATGCATCCTTTTGCCACCTCTTCCCCCACATGAATGACACACACACACACACACACACACCTGGCTGATGATGCAAAAAACCGTGTCTCATCAGACCAGAACATCTTTTTCTTCAGTTAAATGGTCTGGATGTGATAGGCTTTGGGCTACTGATCAGAAGGACCAGGATTTAAGCCCCAGCACTGCCAAGCTGCTACTGTTGGGCCTTTAGCAAGTCCTTTAACCCTGTCAGCTTCAGGGGCCTTCCCAGCCAGCTGGGATACGTGAAAATGGGAATGTCCCTTTGCACGATCAATAAAGTACATTAGAAAAACATTTAAACAACAGAAAACACTGAAGCACGATGAATTTTCCCACACCATTGACAGAGTTATTTCCTGTTATTTTAGGGAAAACTACTAATTCTCCATAGTTGTAGAGCTACAGACCTATTTATGTTTTGTATTGCAAATGTATGTACAGTCTAAAGTTTATATCACTATTGATGATGCTGTACTTTGCTGCCTAACCTGTGTGACGACTTGTTCATACCAGAGTGCGCCCACCTGTTTGAAAGAGGCCCTCGAGCAGCTCCTTGATGCTGTCGTGTCGTACACCGAGCCGACTGGTCGCCTGGTCAGCGAGCTGTTCCAGAAGCTTCCCTCCAAAATGGTATTACAGCTTTCAGTATGACTTAAAAGTTATTTTAAAAATGAGCGACTTTGCTTTGATTTATATTTTGTTTTTTTCTCTTTTCTCTCACAGCAATACCCGGATTATTACGCCATCATTAAGGAACCAATAGACCTGAAAATCATCGCTCAGAAGATTCAGGTACTCTGTTGTGATTTCTCTGTTTAATGCTGATTTTGTGTTTTACATTATTTTGTTCGTGAAATGTCAACAAATCCATTTGCGTTTAGTTGGGCCACTACAGGGGAGTCAATGCCATGGCTAAAGACATAGACCTGCTGGTCAAGAACGCCAAAACGTACAATGAGCCTGGATCTCAGGTGTTTAAGGTCAGTGTGGAACAGAAAACCAACAAACCTCACACTTTCCATCTGCAGTGTTTGACAAACCGACCAGTGACCTGCTCATGTTTTCCAGGATGCAAACACTATTAAAAAGATTTTTGCACAAAAGAAATCTGAGATGGAACACGGAGAGCCAATCAAGTCCAGCATTCGTATCAGGTACTCAGGAATTAACAGCTGGAATAATTTAGAGAGAATGTATGTCGACTTTTGACTGTGATTCTTTTTCTGTCTGTCTTTGTGTAAGGAATAGAAGGACAGCCCAGGGAGACCGCCTCTCAGCCATCACCATGGCTCTTCAGTATGAAAGCGATGAGGAAGGCATACTCTCTGGTACACATTTGCCTCATTTACAGACAGATATGTGCAATGACACCGCTCTGTACAATGTGCTGTTGTGTTTAAAGTCGGTCTCTGCCTGCGTTCCTCAGGGTCTGTCCACTACGATGAGGGGGAGTCTGAGGCCGAGAGCATGACCTCTAACATGGACATGAGTAATCCCATCTTCCAGCTGTATGAAGCCGTTCGAGGTGCCAGGAATAGTCAGGGCCAACTGATTTCTGAGCCTTTCCTGCAGCTGCCCTCGAGAAAAGACTACCCTGACTACTACCACCAGATCAGTCAGCCCATCTGCCTCCATCAGATCAAGTATGACAGAACTGGTAGTCTGTGTCCACGAGCACTCAACAACACTGATAATGATATCTGGCTCACACTTGGTGGTGTTAATACCTGAACTACACACAGCTTTAATATTTAAATCCATATTTGTGTAGTTCCTTTTTAATACGAGCCCATCAAGCAAAAGTCATCAGAATTTTTAAACATGACTCGGCTCGAAGTCCACTCTGCTTCTTCTTCACTTTTTCTCATCTGTCACTGTCGTCATTGTTGATTTGTTTTCTTTCATCAACATCTGTCTTTTTGTTTTTTTTGTGGGAAAATACGGCATCACACACACTCCCAGTGCAATACAGTTTCTCTGTGCCCTACTTCCCAAATGTGAGAGCCCGTAATTCCCCCACAGGAACAAGATGAAGAACAACGAGTATGAGAGCGTTGAGCACGTTGACTCGGATTTGACGCTGATGTTCGAGAACGCCAAACGCTATAACGTTCCTCATTCATCCATCTACAAGCGTGCGCTCAAGCTTCAACACATTCAGCAGGTCGGTGCCAGTCGCTTCTCGTAGTGTTCATGCATCATTTGCTTGGACATTTGCTGAGAACCTTTGGAAAAATCTGAATTTCCAGATTTTTAGCTTTATGGTATTTTGGAAAAAATATCGTAACAATGCAATTTATGTATCACCTGTCCAGATGAAGAGAAAGGAGCTTTTACAGAGAGATGATGACGACGGAGACAGCATGCTCTCCTCTGCCACGTCTGACACCAGTAGCACAAAAAGAAAAAGGTGCACTTTGTCACACACTCGTCAGCTCTCTGAAGTTGGTGGTTGTCTGTGTGTTGAAGGGGACCGTGTGTGTGACAGTTATTTGTTGGTTTGCATCTGGTTTATAGTCACAAGAAGAATACAAAGAAAAACCGAATGAAAGCTCTCTTAGCTGCTGTGACTGAGGCACGAGAAGCTGGAACTGGTCGAAGACTGTGTGACCTGTTCATGGTCAAGCCCTCGAAGAAGGACTACCCCGATTATTACAAGGTCATCCTGGAGCCAATGGACCTGAGGACCATTGAGCACAACATCCGCTCAGACAAGTACATGACTGAAGATTCAATGGTGGAGGACATGAAGCTGATGTTCCGCAATGCACGGCATTACAATGAGGAAGGTTCTCAGGTCAGATTCTGTTTGGTGCTTCACTGATGCTCTTTAGGGATTTCAGGTCCTTGTGCCCTAAAGAGCCCATATTGTGGGGTTTTCATTTCCATTAGTGTGTTATAGCTTTTTTGAGATGTGAAAAGTCTGCAAACTTAAAAAGCCAAATGCTCTTTCCACATGGAGGCTTGTAACACATTTGCATAACACCTGCTCAGTGACTAGTTTGGCCCCTAAACAAAGAATCTGCAGCGTCCCTGCAGTCTGTCACTATTTTCTCACTGGAGTCACTTCTGCTCCAGCTACATTCCTATACTCGAGGAGCTGGGGTTACAATATGTAACCAATGCTGCCTCATGTTCGTTGGACCGGCTAACCAGTCAGAGCAGACTGAGTTTTTTAGGAGGACGCCTGCAAGTGGCAGGAGCTAAAACGGAGCACTTTGGAAAGAGGATGAAAAAATGTGCTACAGCAATTGACAGTACAAACAAACAGTGTGATTTTTTTGTAACTTAAAGCACGTAAACATTCTAGCAGACATCAAAAATTAAAATTAGAACCTATAAATATGCACAGTATTGGCTCTTTAATGTTTCAGATTGCTGAATAAGCACATGTTTGTCTAAGTTGTTCAAGTTTGAGAAAGATTGACATTTCATTGTTGAAAGATGTGATCAAAAACGGAGTAAAATCTGCTTTGAAAGACAAACGTGGAGCCCCTCTTCATGATCCTGTTTGTGTTTTCTGTAGGTCTATAATGATGCAGACATCCTCGAGAAGATCATGAAAGATAGACGCAGGGATCTTGGGCCAGCAACAGATGACGATGACATGATGTCCCCAAAGTTGAAAATACGTATGCCATCGACATAACCAAATCTAAACAAGAAGTGAATGTCCGTCAAGAAACCGAGAATGACTGATTACTAGTAATAAACTTTATTTCATTGCAGGAAAGAACAGCATTACTCTGAAGAAGTCAAAGTACTTGACACCCTTACAGCAGAAGCTGAATGAGCTGTATGAAGCTGTCAAGAACTACACCGACAAGCGAGGCCGTCGCCTCAGTACAATCTTCTTGCGGCTGCCGTCTCGTGCCGAGCTGCCTGATTACTACATTGCCATCAAGAAACCTGTGGACATGGAGAAGATCAAGAGCCACATGTTGGCAAACAAGTACCAGGATGTGGACGCTCTGGTGGAAGACCTGGTGCTCATGTTCAACAACGCTTGCACTTACAACGAGCCCGAGTCTCTGATTTACCGCGATGCTCTGCTGCTGCACAGGGTGCTGCTAGAGACGAGACGGGACCTGGAGGGAGGAGAGGACGCCCATGTGCCCGACGTGCCCCGTCTCATCCAGGAACTTATCCGCAGCCTCTTTGTTTCTGTGCTCGGTCACCAAGACGACGAGGGGCGTTGCTACAGTGATTCACTGGCTGAGATCCCTGCTGTTGATCCTGCTAACTCTGACAAGCCACCGCTCAATTTTGAGATTATCAGAAAAAATGTGGATCGAGGGCGTTACAAAAGGTTGGATGTATTTCAGGACCACATGTTTGAAGTGCTGGAAAAGGCCAGGCGATTGAACAGGTGAGGTATAGTTAATGATTATGCACAAAATCAAATCACCGATTATTGTGTTTATAAAAAAAGTTTGTGTTACACCACGCGATCATTACAGGACCGACTCCGAGATCTTTGAAGATGCTGTGGAGCTGCAGCAGTTCTTCATCCGGATCAGAGATGAGCTGTGTAAGAACGGAGAGATCTTGATGTCCCCTGCACTCAGCTATACGTCTAAACATCTGCACAGTGATGTGGAAAAGGAGAAGAAAGAGAAGCTTCCCAAGGAGTTTGAGGAAGACAAAATCAAGAGAGAAGAGGAGAAAAGGGGTATTCTCTGAAACATTCGTTAAACCTCACAGAACATGAATATCCCACAGTACCATGCATGCATTCTTTCAGCATATTTCCTTGTTTTACTGAATATGTTGTCAATTCCCAGAAGCTGAGAAGAGGGAGGACCCTGTTGGAGGATCATGGCAGTCAAATCTTCAGCGCACATACAGCCAGGACTGCAGCTTCAAGGACAGCATGTACCACGTGGGAGACTATGTATATGTGGAGCCTGCAGAGCCGAACCTTCAGCCCCACATAATCTACATTGAACGCCTTTGGCAAGACGACACTGGTCAGTTCTTTAGCATGAGTCAGATTAGCAGATTATTCATATGCTTTGCCTGAAGGTTGATTTTTCAGGTTCAGTCATGCTGAGTTTTTATAAGACCAGATCTGATTTCATTCTGTTTTTCCACCTCTAACACACACAGGAGAGAAGTGGCTTTATGGCTGCTGGTTCTACAGGCCAAATGAAACGTTCCATCTGGCCACAAGAAAATTCTTGGAGAAGGAAGTTTTCAAGAGCGACTATTACAACAAAGCTCCTATCAGCAAAATTCTGGGCAAATGTGTGGTCATGTTTGTGAAGGTAAATGACTGCTTAAGGTTTTGTAACTGAGCATTAGCTTTGTGTGTACTGAGTGCCGACTAAACATTTTTGGTGGTTTAAGGAGTACTTCAAGCTTCATCCAGAAGGATTCAGAGCAGAGGATGTCTTTGTCTGTGAGTCACGCTACTCTGCCAAGTCCAAGTCCTTCAAGAAGATCAAGATGTGGACCATGCCGCTGAGCTCTGTCCGGTTTGTTCCCCGAGAGGTGCCCCTGCCTGTAGTCCGAGTGGCATCCATGTTTGCCACCAAACAAGAGGAGAAGCCACCAGAGACCGCAGATGAAAGCAAAATGACAGATGTTAATATAGACAAGGTAAATAGCCAGTTGATTATATTTGTTAAGAATTGACCATGTGCACAAAAGTCGCACTGTCAGCAAACTAATTTGTGTTTGCAGGAGAGGGAGGATGTCCCGATGGACATGAGCAACGGAGAGCCAGGGTGTCAGTACTATGAGCAGCTGTGCTACAACAACTTGTGGCTGAAAGTGGGAGACTGTGTCTACATTGGTTCCCATGGACTAGTGCGCCACCGAGTGGGCAGGTAGAGTAACTGCTTAGAGACGTACAGATGAGTGACAAATTAAAGGAAAAAGCAGTGAGGGGATC
>NW_007578345.1:239895-307416 GCF_000690725.1 Stegastes partitus
TGGATTTCAGAGAGCTCATTTTTGTTGTACTACGTTTATAATGACCACAGATTTCAGTTGTTTATGATGCTACTTCTCTTGTTTTGACATGGACAGGATTGAGAAAATGTGGATGCGAGACGGAGCAGGCTACTTCTTCGGCCCCATCTTTATCCATCCCGAAGAAACAGAACACGAACCCACCAAGATGTTCTACAAGAAAGAGGTGTTCCTCAGCAACCTGGAGGAGACCTGCCCCATGACCTGCATCATAGGTGCCCATCAGCCTTAGACTGAATTCCAGCACTTTATTGACAAGCAGGTTTAATAATTCATCGCTACAATTTGCACTTATAAGAATCATTAAATGCATTCACTGAATTAGGTTTCATTTCACAGGAAAGTGTATCGTGTCGTCCTTCAAAGACTACTTGTCGTGTCGGCCCACTGAAGTGCCTGAAGAGAATGTTCTGCTCTGTGAGAGTCGCTACATCGAGAGTGAAAAGCAGATGAAGAAATTCAAGGGTCTTAAGCGGTTTTCACTCTCTGGGAAGGTGGTGGAGGATGAAATCTATTATTTTAGGTAAACAACCTATACATGAAACACGTGCGTCACTGTTTGAAGGTTTTAAAAGGAACACAAGACAAATGATCCTACATACCTAAGCAATGAAACAGAGTGACACAGGTCAGTGTATATTCACGTTTCCTGGTTGTTCCTTCCTGTTCCTGTATCGTCTATGTGTGTTTTCTAATTTAAAAAAAAAAGAGGCGTCAAAGACTTGAAGCCAGTTCTTTATCCATGAATGAATTATTTAGAAAAGCTTGATGAACTCCTCTGAATATTTTTCTAATTGACTTATACAGGAAGCTCATAGTGCCACAGAAGGAGCCATCACCGCTTCTTGACAGGAAAATTGAAGAACTGGAGGCCAAGTTTGCTGACATGACAGATGAAGAGCTGGAGGACCTTGGGGATGATGATGGCGAGCTGGGGGACCAGTCTCTTCCTCAGATGCAGTCTTCCATGTCTAGTGACATGGACATCATGCCTTACACTCCTCCACAGGTCAGGGTGACAGTATTTAATCATTAAGTGGTTAATTAACTGAAGCTAATTGTGCAGCATTTTTGTAAATGGTTCTCCTGTTCTTGTTTAAAGTCCACCCCAAAATCCATAAAGGGTCTTTCAAAGAAGGAGGGTTCAAAGCGGAAGATCAACATGAGTGGTTACATCCTGTTTAGCAGTGAGATGCGAGCCGTCATCAAAGCCCAGCACCCAGACTTCTCTTTTGGGGAGTTGAGCCGTCTCGTTGGCACGGAGTGGAGGAACCTGGAGAGTTCCAGGAAAGCAGAGTATGAAGGTGAGAATTCTGACTTGATATTTTTTTTAGAGAGAGATTAAAAAGATCTTTGTATTGATCGAGTTGCTTGTGCATCAAAAAGTTTGACCAAAAAGTTCATAGCTTAAATTTGTCTTGTTGCATTTCAGAGCGAGCAGCTAAGGTGGCTGAGCAGCAGGAGCGTGACAGGGCCCAGCATCAGACGTCCCCAAGAGCAGGTACCCCAGTAGGGGCACTGATGGGGGTGGTGCCTCCCCCAACCCCCATGGGGATGCTAAATCCTAGCATGACGCCTGTGTCAGGTAACCCCTCATAAATGCAGATGGATCCCGAGTGTACACTAGAGGGCTGGAATAAGAAGCTAAACTGCTAAACATTTTTTTCACATTTTTAACATTCCTGATCGCACTCATCAGCATGTTTGTGATGTTGCAATGCTGTGATTTCATTGTGTGTTTCCTCTAACAGTATTTCACTTCTCAAACCTTGAATGGTGTACAACATCTGTTATGCTTCAAACCTCACATCATGTATAAATCCACATGGTCAACATGACTGTTCTGATTATGGACTGGCCTGCATGTGAATGCAGAACCTGAAGTGTGCAGGCTGCTGTATGCCCTTTGAGGATTGAGACCAAAAGAAAATGAATTCATGCTTGACAGTCGTGCATGTGCACCAAGTTGTTGTCATTGTGCCGTTCTCATTTGTGTGGCCTTTATTTCCATTGATCCCCATCATAAGATCTGGTGCTTAAATGATGGCATAAACTGTATATTAACATATTAATGCATGCTTGGTAGGGAATGCTGGTTTAACTGATGCATGTTGCTGTTTTGTGTTACTGCTGTTCCTTCCTAAGAAGGTATGATGGGTGCATTTAGGTCAGCTATGATGCCCCCGCTGGGCCATGTTGAAGGCATGGTTAGTATGACTGGCATACCACCGCATCACATAGGGGTGCCTGTTTTTCCCCAACATCTCCTTCCCGTTATGCCTGGGTTCCCTGGAATGCCATACTTTGGTAAGAGTGCTGTCATGGCCACCCCACCTGCCACGCAGTTGCTTCCTGTCTACCAATCTGACTTGTTGGAGGGGCTACCTGTACCAATAGGCTCAGGTCCTTAAGCTGATGACTAGTCAGTTGAGAACAGTCTCATATGGGACTGGGTTATTTGTTCAGCTCATTACCAATAGGTTTGATGGTAATGTGTCACTATAAACTAAAATTGGCTGCTTTCACTGAATCCAAAATTCATCTCTTCACTATACTCTTGATTAGGTTATAAATCACCCAAATGAGCACTTATCTTTAATGATTGGCATTCCTAAGAGTTTTAACATACGCAAAATAAAACAAGTTCACTTCTCGTATGACATTTTAAAAGTAGTGTTTGGAATACAAACCAAAGTAAGCGGCTCGCTCCACGTTTTGACAATGTCCTGATGTTCAACATTCCACAGGTGTCAACGGCATTGGAAGCGGAACTGGAGCAGGAAATGTTCATGGATCTCAGGTAATCTGTTAGAAACCACTGCAAACCATATGTAAGATCAAAGCTGAGGTAGATGTTGCTACCCTGATGAAGACATGCATGTTTGGAGGAGAACGGAAAACATCAGGAAGTTGGGTTTGCACAACCTTACTTCTGCAGATTTTCAGAAATGAGAGTGAAAAACTTCTTCAGTGTTTTTCTACTTTTAACTAATTTGAAATTGTTAACTGGGATGCCAAACCTAACGCTCCATCGAGAGGCAATAGATGTTCACTGTGCGCTACTCTGGATGTGGGGCTGCTTTGTAGCTTTCTGTGTATATGTAGGTATTTGTGGTGATCAGTTGTGTCAGTTCTTTTCTGAATCAGATAAATAATAGGGTTCTTCTAACATTTTCGTCAGATGGGTTTGATGGGCTCAGGGCAGCAGGCTCCACCACCGTACCCAGGACAAGGCCAGGTGGGACAACCTGCACTCCAACAGCCCTCCACTCCAGTGTTTGTGTCGCCACCTGCCAAATCTCAGCGGCTGCTCCACTCCGAGGCCTACCTCAGATACATTGAGGGCCTTACTGCCGAATCCTCTACCGTTAGCAAGTGGGATCAAGCTCTGTCAGGTTAATTTTGTAGTTTGATGCCAAGTGATTAGGCATAGAAATGTTAAACAGCAATGATACAAGCTACCATAATATGACATATACTGTACATATTTATGCATCTTGCTTGTCAAACCGTTATGTTTGACCCCTGATCATATCTTTATTTGAACATTATTTCACAGGCTTGTCATTCAGTTATACTTCTGTCATAACTGTGTGTTACTGGCCTCTTAATGGGAACGCACACAGATTGAATTAATTAATAATAATAGATAGACAATAAATACATAATAGATTTTTTTCTTTGTGCTTTCAGTTCAAAAGCAGGATGTGCGCCTGACAAAAGAGCAAGAGAGTAGACTACCATCTCACTGGCTGAAGAGCAAGGGGGCCCACAAGACCATGGCAGACGCACTTTGGCGACTCCGTGACCTGATGCTGCGAGACACCTTAAACATCCGTCAGATGCACAACATGTAGCGAGTTCATATTTACGAGCCTCTGCTCCCACAGCCTGTGAGACAGGAAGAGGGTTAAGCTCACTAAAAGTCTTCATTTGTTGTTCAGTTGTTTGACTTGTTGTCATAAAAGAAAAGGAAATGTTTGTATTCATACAAGCTGCTTTCTGTATTGAAGCTGTGTTTTGTTTTACATTTCAGATATGCTGTTCTAAGTGCATTATTGTTAATGGCTGTCATTCTGTAAGGAAGGCCTTCATGCTTTCACAATTAAAATGTGAAGAGTTCACTTTGACTGTGTTCATTTCCTCAGCGGGATCGAGTGTTTGTAGATGTTTGAAAGGCATCGCTTGATAAGTCATACCCCAGTGTTTAATGATATTCTATGGCTATCTTTATTTGGGATATATATAGAAATTTAAAATAAACCTTAGCAGGGATTTTGAATCATGATCTAATATAAATAGTTGTAATGCTGCACTTGAGGCCAAGCAAGGGGCGTGTCTTACAGCCTTCTCCTGACATGTGCGCTTGCGCAGTACAGTGACCGCGCAGTTCCTTTTACTCCAGCCGTTTGAAAGCTGGCAAGGCGAGCACGTCTGCACGGTTAGTAGTGGCTCTCCATCCCATCCTGACTGAAATTTACCGTCACGGTAAGACTTACCGTTACTTTAACAATTAACATATCCAGTAATGCCGCATTTAGCGTCCTTAATTTGTTATCGTTCACTCACTGGCGCCTAAACGCGTAGTGTCCGTAAATCAGCTAACTTTATGGTTAGCAGCAAACACATTAGCAAGCTAGCGCTAACATTAGCCGGCTGACTTAGAGGGGACCGGCTGCTGGATCAGTCTATTCACTGGAACAGGGCTTTTGCTTCCCATAGCGCTTTAGATTGTATTGTATGCTTTATTGGTTTGTCAGGACAGTGGTGCAGTCGGTACAGTCTGTTTAAATGTCATAACTTTACACATACCCTCTACATGCGATATCCCGACCGCCATGTGCTGATATATAAACTTACAGAGGACTAGACAACCTTTAGCCTGCTAGCTCAAGCGTTACACTGCACAAACCGATCTGGAGTCAGTTGGGCCAAGTGAGCTAATGCCAGATTGAGGTAATGTAGCCAATCTAGCTCGGTTAGCTGCTAGCAAGCTATACTGAATGCATGCATGACTTACACTAGCAGAGGAACTTGGTTTTAAGAATCGAGTTTGTTAGATAGAAAAATAGTTTTAATCACAGCGCGTACTGTGTCAGCACTTTAAGTTAGCACACATTAGTGAACTTAGTATAACATGATGTTGAAGGAACCGATGCACACGTTTGTATAAGGTGTTGCTAAACTGTGTACAAGTTATGAAGCATTTTGATAAAGCCCACATGCCGACTGTATGCCACTTAACCTCGTAGCACATCGAGACACGTGTTTTTGTCTTTCATTCATTTACACATTGTTTTATCCGTCCCTAGCTGCGAGCATGGAACTAAATGATGCTAACCTACAAACCCTGACTGAGTTCCTGAGGAAAACACTGGACCCAGACCCCACAATCAGGCGTCCAGGTAATACAATACAACGACAAGGCATTCATTTACACATTCTAAGACTGTATGTCTAATGTTGTTGCCATTGACCTATTTATGGTAAGAACCAACCCCGCTCTGCAACATATGTCTGTCTGTTTGTCTTTCTCAGCTGAAAAGTTCCTTGAATCCGTGGAGGGAAACCAGAACTACCCGCTGTTGCTTCTCACTTTGCTGGAGAAATCCCAGGACACCGTGATCCGTGTCTGTGCTGCTGTTACCTTCAAGAACTACATCAAAAGAAACTGGAGAATTGTGAGTTTCACTAAGTAGCAGCAGGTTGTCATGTCGTTGCCTCTGCGCATGCTTGGTATCTTGTGCAGTGATAGACTTCATCCAGGTCCAGTTGAAATGGATTACAGTTTACCTCTGTTGTCATACCAGACTGGTGTGTCACTGAGCTGGATTTTTTTGACATAGGCATGTCAGGAGGTCTGTCTGTGGGGTTAAGAAAGCATTGCCATTCACACGTATTAAGGATCAAAATATGCATTGAACTTTTGTATTTAATTTGTTGGTGTGTTCCCTGAATGCTTTTGTTTGTTTTCCCAAAGGTTGAAGATGAACCAAACAAGATCTCTGATCAAGACCGAACAGCAATCAAAGCTAACATTGTAAATTTGATGCTGAGCAGTCCGGAGCAGATTCAGAAACAGGTACATCTTCACGTCATCGTAGCTGAAAGGGGCCAATTTGAAAGTGTTGAATAGCATGCTTAAATAAACCCCTGCCTATATGTCCCATGTGTTTCCACAGTTGAGCGATGCTATCAGTATCATAGGAAGGGAAGACTTCCCTCAAAAATGGCCGGACCTTCTGACAGAGATGGTGACCCGCTTCAGAAGCGGTGACTTCCACATCATCAATGGAGTGCTTCGGACTGCACATTCCCTCTTCAAGAGGTAGAGCTAACGTGTTAATAATATATAATGTTTTCTATCAGTACGTTTATGCAGAAATTTATAATATTTTTCCCACGTTTTTTTTTTCTTTTCAAGGTACCGCCATGAATTCAAGTCAAATGAGCTTTGGTCTGAGATAAAACTAGTACTGGACACATTTGCTCTACCTCTGACAGAGCTCTTCAAGGTTTGTCATGTTGTTTTGTTACCACAAGGCTACAAGTAAACTAGTTTGTATGTAACATCTGACAAATATCATAAAGTCTGACAAAGCTAAGATGGCATTTAACAAGGTTTCTGTCTTTGTTGCAGGCTACAATTGAGCTGTGTCAGACTCATGCTACAGACATCAATGCCTTGAAGGTCCTCTTCTCCTCACTCACACTCATCTCCAAGCTTTTCTACAGTCTTAACTTTCAGGTCAGTCCAGCTCCTTTGCTCTGAACAGACATGTTTTAGAGAGTGTCAGTGCCTCTGTGATTGCTGGTAGATTAAATCTCTTTTAAAAGAAAAAGATGGCAAGACTTTGTCCAGACGTCCGGTCACAGAGCTCATTGTAATTAATTAGTCTTAAATAAACTGGTTCATTAATAACAAAACATCCAAAAGGCGTTCCAAAGATTTATTAATTCTAGCAATGATTTTAACTAATTCAGTTATATAATAGTAATAAATGATAATAAACATGCACGGTAAAATAAGGTAGTCATGCTTTAGTAGTTCAGAAACGTGTCACTGAATTTGCCCAACACGGCAGTCAGGTCAGCTTGTGTTTATTCAGTAAATCAAATACACCTTTATCAGGGGTGTTTGCCTCTAACTGTACTCTGCATTTTAACACAGGACCTTCCAGAGTTTTTTGAAGACAACATGGAAACCTGGATGACCAACTTCCACGGTCTGTTGACTTTGGATAATAAGCTTTTACAAACAGATGTGAGTCATCTTTTTTTTCCTTTTCCTGCATCAGATTTTTAACACCGGGTGAAGTTGTTGTCAACGTTTATTGATCTGTTTGTTTTCCTTGTGACGTCTCCTCAGGATGAGGAGGAAGCGGGTCTCCTGGAGCTGCTCAAGTCTCAGATCTGTGACAATGCTGCTCTTTATGCTCAGAAGTATGATGAGGAATTTCAGCCATACCTGCCACGCTTTGTCACTGCTATCTGGAACCTTTTAGTTTCTACCGGCCAGGAAGTCAAATATGACCTGGTGAGAGTACCGAGCCCTGCTGTTTCTGTGTTTTTCTTGAAGTTAACTTTCCCTGTACTGACACCTACACACCTATCTTTGTTGCAGCTTGTAAGCAATGCTATCCAGTTCTTGGCGTCAGTCTGTGAAAGGCCACACTACAAGCATCTGTTTGAGGACCAGAATACACTCACTAGCATTTGTGAGAAGGTCATTGTGCCCAACATGGAGTTCAGAAGTAAGTAAATGTTTTGTTTTGTTGGGTTTTTTTTTTTGCCTCGGATTCAAGGCTCTGCTTGCTTGGATACAAACATGTGCTTATGTAGCGTTTGACACCGACCATATTGCCTCTAATGTCCAATTAGGTGCTGATGAGGAGGCCTTTGAAGATAACTCAGAGGAGTACATTCGCAGAGACCTGGAAGGATCTGGTAAAATTTAAATTATTGTTTATAGCCTTCTGTCATACAAATGATTGATCAGTCTTCTATTTTATTTGAAATCTTTATATGCTGTGAGTTTGACTGTTTGGACTGTCAGTCATATTTCCATCTTGCCATGTAAGATTGCTGAAGACCTGGTCCTTAGTGATTTAAGTGGCTCAGTTGGTTGCAGCGGTTGATGAAAATCGTTTTTCCTCAGACATCGACACTCGCCGAAGGGCGGCATGCGACTTGGTGCGAGGCCTTTGTAAATATTTCGAGGGGCCCGTCACAGCGATCTTCTCTGGCTACGTGAACTCCATGCTGGCAGAGTACGCCAAGAACCCTGGAGAGAACTGGAAACACAAGGATGCTGCCATCTATTTGGTCACATCGCTGGCGTCTAAAGCCCAGACGCAGAAGGTATAGTTGACTAAATGTTTAAATGTTAGTGAGTGAGTGCACATTTAAAAGCTCTGTTAACAGCTGTGTACTTACAGCATTTTGTTTTGTGCTTTCCCCACAGCATGGAATAACACAGGCCAATGAGTTGGTGAATCTGACTGAATTCTTTGTGAACCACATTCTCCCGGACCTAAAATCTGCCAATAGTAAGAGCACCCTTCTAGTTCTCTGTGTGCTGCACAAGTCTAGCATGTCTGATGAGCAACACCAGCTGTCTCATTTACAGACTGGCTCCATGTTGTTTTATTTTATCTGTTTGTTCATTTCATTTCTACAAATAGTGGTATTTTGTGATGCTGAAACTGTGAATAACTGTGTTATCTGGTCAAATTAATCACACCTGCACTCTTATTGTAGTTAACGAGTTCCCAGTGCTGAAGGCAGATGCCATCAAGTATGTTATGATCTTCAGAAGTCAGGTATGAACTCTTGCTTTCTGCGTATCATCTTCTTCAAAGGGGAAAGTTAAGTTGTTGCTGAGACCTCCTTCTGTCTTCTTCCTTCAGCTTCCGAAGGAGCAGCTGCTGCAGGCAGTTCCTCTGCTGATCAGTCACCTGCAGGCAGAGAGCACAGTGGAGCACACGTATGCGGCACATGCTCTGGAGAGACTGTTCACGATGAGAGGCCCCAACAACACAACACTGTGAGCATCCAGCAACATAACACATGTTTATGTTGTATACCTTCAGCATTAATCAAAACAGTGGTAGAGCTCAAGCGATGTTAATTCACTGCTTGTCAACACATGTAAATGAAGCAGTCAGGACATGATTATGATTGAATGTGTTGGTATTTGTTTTGTTTTAATGCGCCAGTCAGAACAAGTCACGCTTCTGCATTTTTGATACCAGTTCTAAGTGGGATATACATTTTCATTAGTTGCAGTTAAAACCTGAGCTGCATGGTGGAGTGACTCGTTCACTTTAGTTAACCAGCTGCTGCAAACAGCTGCTCAGCTGGAACAGATGGCCGCAAATATGTCGCGTCAACTTCATTATTCTAGGAAATCTGTCAGTATTTACTGTCACCTCTAAAGTGTATTTCTACACATCGCTCCCCGCTGACAGACGATGAGCTCCCGGCTTGTGTTGGTGTTTAAAAATCAGAGTTTAGCTTGTTGTGCTTGTTTTAATAGACCCACACCTGTAACTCCATTGTTTATTAACGACAATTAATCAATTGTTCTTTAACATCTCTGCGAAACACGTCATTTTTATTAGTATATATGAAGCGCTTATCCGTACCTAATGTTGCCTATTTGTGTTATTTTCTCCTACTTCCTAGTAGCTCTACATTATTCTAGTTTCACAAAAAGTTTCGTAGACAGCTGATATGAAATGATAAAAGGATGCAGAGGATCTTCTCAAACTGTCTTCATAGCTACTAACCCACTGTTTCAGCCAATCATCCTCTCTTTGTGTTTTCAGTATCACTGCTGCAGAGATGGCACCTTTTACTGAGTTGCTGCTCAACAACTTGTTCAAAGCACTTGCTCTTCCCGGTTCTGCAGAAAATGAATACATCATGAAAGGTAAACCTGGCTGTCTTGTCGTCTAAATGCCGCCTGCTCGGCGTCGGACCAACTCCAAAGTTATTTTAAGTAGCCTCATCATGTCTTTCTTCATTTCTAAAGCCATCATGCGCAGCTTCTCCCTGCTGCAGGAGGCCATTGTTCCCTACATTCCCACTCTGATTGGTCAGCTCACTCATAAACTCCTTCTAGTCAGCAAGGTAAAACACATTCGTTACTCTTTATAGAAACGGGTACATTTACCAAGATGTTTGTTTGGGGTGGACAAACATCTCAACTGCTTCCAAATATTTTATCACTTTTCAGAATCCCAGCAAGCCTCACTTCAACCACTATCTGTTCGAGTCCCTGTGCCTGTCTGTCCGGATCACCTGCAAGGCCAACCCCACTACTGTCAGCAGCTTCGAGGAAGCACTCTTCCCCGTCTTCACTGAGATCCTTCAGAACGATGTCCAGGGTACGTCTGTTACCTACGGAATAGACTCGTCTGCTCAGATGACTTACTGACAACCACATCTGGTGCATAATCAGACGCAACTCAACTCACTTTTTATTTGTCCTCTGTTGCAGAGTTTCTTCCATATGTGTTCCAGGTGATGTCTCTCCTCCTAGAGATCCACTCCAACTCTATTCCCGCCTCCTATATGGCGTTATTCCCTCACCTGCTGCAGCCTGTGCTCTGGGAACGAACGGGGAACATCCCCCCTCTGGTGCGCCTGCTTCAGGCCTACCTGGAGAAGGGAGGTGCCAGCATTGCAGGCTCTGCTGCAGACAAAATAGTAAGTAATGATGGTGTTGTGTACGGTGTAGAAGATGGCAGAGCAGCCACCTTTTATTCCAAATAAAAAAATGGTAGTTTGCTTTATTCTCTACCATTCACTATCAGCTTGACCTCTTTTTTTGAGCTTGCTAATTAATGCAATTGAAGCTCATAACAACATCCAGAATCACGCGTCTTTTTGCCTCTTTAGCAAAAACGACAACATATTTTTCCTAATCCATGTAACGAGTGAATTCATAGTTGCTCCTCTGCTCTCCTCAGCCCGGCTTGCTTGGAGTTTTCCAGAAGCTTATTGCCTCCAAGGCCAATGACCACCAAGGCTTTTACCTCCTCAACAGCATCATAGAGCACATGCCCCCGTAAGTCGGTTGTGGTTGTCTCCTCAGTGGATCGTCTACATTAATACACATTGAATGGTTTAGTGATGACATGTTGTTTTGCTCCGTACAGAGAGTCTATCACTCAGTACAGGAAACAGATCTTCATTTTGCTCTTCCAGAGGCTACAAAGCTCTAAAACCACCAAGTTCATCAAGAGTAAGTCCGATCTCCTCGTTACCTCCTCTTATGTTCTCTTTAGATCTTTTAATCTAAATGAACGTTGAGCCTTTTGACTTACAAGGAAGACGAGGTGTGATTTTAATGCAAATTATCTGCAGTTCCACTCTTAAATACAGTCATACAATAACACACGTTTCCACTGTTGTCTCCTCTTTGTCGCAGGTTTCTTGGTGTTTATCAATTTGTATTGTGTCAAATACGGAGCTATTGCGCTGCAGGAGATTTTTGACAGCATCCAGCCAAAGTAAGTGTGTTTTCAGTCTAAACCACAAGACGTTGACCAAAAGTTCTGCCTGTCAGTTTTTTCTTTGTCGGGTTCATCCGTCGGTACAGACATCACTCAGGGGGAACAAATTGTGTTGACATTTAAACAGGGAAGATTGATAAGCTGGCTGGCCTGTGCTGAGTTTTATGACTCATTCAAGCCATTTGAATCCGTCTTACTCACTGAACAGAAGAATGATTTTCAAGGGCATATCTTAGAGGAACGCTTCAGTGAAAACCTCATCAAACGGTCAACCTGTTTAAGTTCCTGTGAAGGATGGAAGCTGTAGTCGGCTGCATTCACAGTGAATGTCACTGGTAGAATTCAGTTTAATGGTAAAAGAGGTGTTTCACTGGCATCCATCAATCCTGGTTCCCAACCGGCAACACACAATACCCAATCAGGAAAAACTGACAGCAGTTGTGACAGAAGTATCACTGCCTAATCATGAAAACAGGCAAATTAAAGACAAGCTGGTAGGTTTGGATGGACGATGCCTTTATGTCTAATGATGGAGAGTAAAAGCAACCTCTGCCCACTGTGATGATGGCTGTGCTGACTCAGTGCCTTTGCAGGTCTCCAGCGTGTCCTCATGTTCAGTGCGACTTGCTTCTTGTGTTGCAGAATGTTCGGTATGGTGTTGGAGAAGATCGTTATTCCGGAGGTTCAGAAGGTGTCTGGACCAGTTGAGAAGAAGATCTGCGCGGTCGGCATTACAAAAGTCCTCACCGAATGTCCTGCAATGATGGACACGGAGTACACTAAACTCTGGTAAGAAACCGGCCTCGACACTGAGCTACGGTGGGAAAGTAGTCTGTGTTGATATGTAGCTAGTTAGTTAGCTTGACAACTAGAAGTTTCTAATCATTTTTACTTAGAAAGGATGGACATACAGCGAGCGCCTTATTGCAAATGATGTCAGCAGCATGAGAAGGTGGCCTCCCTTTTGCTGTTAATGGAAAAAATATAATCTCCAGCATCGCTCCATCCTAATTCATTAAAGGTCTGATCAGTCCAGGTAGCTAAAACGCCAACATGCCTGCGCTGAGGCTGTAGTCTGACTGAGCTGTCAACGCTCATCCAAGCAGCCTCTCCATGGTCAGACAGTCACTATTGTCGCTCTCATGAGGAGAACAGTGCCGCATCGACAGCCTTCCAGGATTCATCTGTTGTGTTTGGTGGCGTCAGAAACACTGTTTAGGTTTTCACATGTTTGGGTTCTGTTAAATCAAACTGAGATCGCCAAGTCTAATCTATTGAAAGTTTACTGAACGTCCACATAGATTTGCCTACAAACCAGTTGGTTAAAACGGATAAATACAGGCGTAAACAACGTGCTGTAGTCTGAACAGATGTTTTTATTTTTTTGATGTCATGTATAGGAGCCGATTGTCTCCTTTGAGTCTGGTGTTATTTCACTATCAGTTAAAGTGATTGAATATTCTGCAGATACAGTCTTTTTTTTATTTAGAAGTGGTTCATTGCTCATCAGGCTGGCAGGTACGCTGCACTTGATGCAATGTGACTGATTAATCAAGGAAGGTTAAGACTAGTGTGGAACATGATCCAGCAGTGCCTCCCAGTTAGAACTAATCCTCTGATACACATGGAGCTGTCGATGCATTTTCGTCCCGAGTAAAACTAAGAGCAGGTCTTTACTGTGTCTGCTCAGGACCCCGCTGCTCCAGGCTCTCATTGGGTTTTTCGAGTTGCCCGAAGACGACAGCATCCCGGACGACGAGCACTTCATCGACATCGAAGACACGCCCGGCTATCAGACGGCATTCTCACAGCTGGCCTTCGCCGGGAAGAAGGAGCACGACCCGATTGGGGACATTGTTGGAAATCCGAAAATCCTGCTGGCTCAGTCGCTCCACAAGCTCTCCACTGCCTGTCCCGGAAGGGTGCGTTCAGACACACGGCAGATATTTCCCATCAAAAACCACCTTAGTTCATGTTTTTAAAGAAGTCGTTTAATTTTGTTCAGCATGTGTAGCAGAAGACGTATTAACGCACATCCTCCTTCTTCTCTCCTGGCTTTGGTTTCAGGTCCCTTCGATGCTGAGCACCAGTCTGAACGCAGAAGCCCTCCAGTTCCTGCAGGGCTACTTACAAGCAGCCACCGTGCAGCTGGTTTGAAACCGAGGTGATGATGTTCGCTCTGTAAGAGACCACAATTGACTGCAAGAGTAGCCGCAGTGGCCCGGGGTCCTATCTCAGACCCGCTTCAGCTGAACATGAGACTTTACGGATTTCATTTGACTTGACAGTGATTTGATGGATTGACCAGAGAAAATAATCTTTTTTTTTTTTTTTTTTGCCTGAATTAGGATGTGTTCTCTGATGGAAGTTTTTTTTAAGGGTTTTTAAAGACATGACCAAAACATGACATAACTTCATCACTGCTTTGTGTTTGGGCCTTTTGTTTACTGTGTGGCAAAGGCTAACAAGGATTTGGACACGAGGTTCTGGTGCAGTAGTCGGTTTATTTCAGCAGCAGCAACAACATTTAACAGTATTGTGGGACGCTGAACATCTGATTCAAGTGGGAGGGCTTTCTTTAAGACTTGTTATTTTGTACGTTTGACCTACTTACGGTTCTGGACGCTGCAGTCTGTGGCTCAAACATCATGCTTAATATTTTTCTTTTGCATGTTTCCCTTAGATTTGTTAATGTCTAGTCTTTGTTTCCGCACTTGTTTGTTAATGTGAATAAAAAGAGGCACTTGTATAGATCTGTTATCAACGCTGTCTCTTCAGTTTTTCTGTCCAGTTGCTTTTATTTAACTTAACTTTTGGCTTTTTAAGGGATTTCCTTCCACTCAGAAACCCCTTCAGGGTCAGTTACGGCGACTTTTCACTTGACATTACTAAGAACTCTATACAACATTGAATGAAAGCTTTTTGGGAATAAGTGCAGAAACGTTGCTCTCCCTTCAGATAGCGAAATGAATCACAACCTGCTGTGTGAGCCTTTGGTGTCCTCATCGGTCCATGATCGATTGTCAGAAGTCCTACAAAGATTTGATATGGCCGTTGGAAGTCTTCATCTCTGTGTTCTTGATGAACGGTAACATGCACTTGTCGCCTCCCATGAAGCGATATGTCGCAACGTTTGCATCCCAAGGTAACAGCCTGCGAGTGGAGAAGAAGAGTTTGGCATCAATTGATCGCCTCAGAAACAGCTGATGATGTTTGATGCTCGTCGGTACTCACGCTCTTGCGAGGAAGGGGATGTACATGAGGCGAGGGATGCAGATCATTTGCTGCTCTGCTAGAATGGCCTTCATGGACTGTTGCACCGTGTAAAGAGGCTGCAGAGGCGGAATCAGACTCCGGAGCTCTTTCCTGATGGCAAACAAAAAGTAGACACCACAGTGTTTTTCTTATTGCGGCGTTACCAATCAAACTAGTTCTACAGTCACTACGGCTGGCCTCTCACCTGATCTCACAGCCTGCAAACATGCCCGTGTCCACAATATAGGGGCACACCAAAGTGGTTTTGATGCCGTCCAGGTCCTCCGCCAGCAGCTCGTGTGTCAGGGACTCGTGGAAACCGACCGCTCCGAATTTACTGGCGCAGTAATCCTGCAGAGGAGAAGTGAATTGAACGGAGCGATTCAACGTGATTATTCTGGGATGTTAGCTGACACGTACCTCTACACATGCAGTGCTGAACAGTCCGAGAGCGCTGGCAACGGTGACGATGTGACCGTGGTTCTCAGCTTTCATCTGGGGCAGGAAGGCCTTCGTCATCTGTTGGGTGGGTTCAGAACAAACAGATTGTCTGAGTGAGCCATCAACAGGGCCAAAAACCTGCAGACAACTCACTGAAAAAACGTTGTGTTCCTTCTCAAAGCGCCTATCTGTTTAAAGACCCCCTGCAGTGATTCTCATGTGGTGTTTATTAATTCTGGAAGTGACATCATGAGCAAAATAAGTGGTAAAAAAAAAAAAACACGGTGAGCTGGTGTGCTGGAGGTGGATGAAGAGAGATGCAGGCGTCTGCAAATTTTAGAGGAAGCAACAGTGTAGAGTTGCATAACAGCCAGTTTAAGGATGATTTTTATGGAAGTAGTGGAGCTTTGTTCTGTGGAGGACAAGCAGCTGCTTCAGAAACATTTCCCCACCAGGTGCATGTTCATCTCAAATGTTTATGCTTTTGTCCCAGGATGACAGAACGACAGCAGTCTGTAGGAAGAGTTTGTCTCTCAACAGACCTTTTCTTTGTAAATATGCAGAGAAATTAAGACATTAGTATTTTGAGGTTCCTGCTTTACACCTAATTTGGAAACATGCCTTCAGAGCAGTGACATAATATTGCAAGATTGAAGTGCACAGTGGGATTAATTGCATGGACCCTTGTTTTAATAATCCTGGAGAAGCAGGTCTCCTTCACCAGATCATTTAGTGTCCCGTGTGCCTCCACAAAGACAGATGTTCTTTATATTTGGTGCTGCTAATGAGCTTACCCTTTTAATTTTTCAGCATGAGACTGAGGCTCTAAGAGGATCAAAAGCAGAATCACATGATCTCTGAACAAGTCTGCAAGCTGGAGGTCCTTTTATTCTTTGGATGAGTAAACACAAGGCTCAGCCCCGCTCCTGGAACTTTGTGTTCGTGTGGCCACATGTCGTGGCTGCTGTGTTGTGTGATCTGCTGTGGGACAGGCTGCTCTCATCCCGTCACACATCAGTGCACAAACACTGACCCGGGCCAGCGGGCAGGACAGTGAGCAGCTCTTACATAATCCACGTCAGAGCTGCGTGTCTGTGAAGTGGAGCTTCGTGATGGTGTGTGCGTAAAAGACGCGCGTCTCACCCAAAACAGCGCGTGGCAGTTGACCAGCAGAGTCCTCTCCAGAAGCTCGTCCGGACAGTCCAGCAGCCTGCGTCCCGCCACCACGCCGGCGTTGTTCACCAGGATGGAGACGGAGCCCACCTCCGCCCTCACCCTGTCCGCCGTCTCATAGATGCTCTGGCGCTTGGACAGGTCCACCGTGTACGTGTGCACCTGGACCCCCAGCTCCCGCGCCTGCTTGGCGGTCTGCTCGTTGGCCTCTGCGTTACAGTCCCACAGCACCAGCTGCGCCCCCTCTTTGGCGAACTCCAGGGCGAAGAGCCGCCCCAGCGCGCCCCCGGCCCCAGTGATCAGACAGAGCTCCCCGTCAACGCACTTGAGCCTCGGCCGGAGGATGGTCTGGATGACGGCGCTCACGATGGAGTAGGTGAGGTCTATGAGCATCAGCAGCAGGTCCACGATGACGATCATGGTGCTCCTGTTGGTCTGGTCCTCGGGACAAGTTGAGGCAGACCACCAAGCTTTGGAGGGAGAGTTGTTTGTGTGCGTGGCGCGGTTTGGATGCACATTTTATGTAACCTGTGAGTGCCGGATTAGGACGCGCACTGATGTGGCCACCAATAGGCTGGAGGGGCTTGTTCCCTGATGACGGAGGAGCTGACAGAAAAACTCGTGCACATTCACAAACAGAGGCAGGATTAAGAGAACACCGTGGTCTCACATTTTTAGGGTCCTGATCCAAAGAACCCACATAACACACCGAACCAAGCCCACACTTAGGTTTAATGTATGCATAAGACAGATCTCATAACCGGTAATATCTGCATTAATGGGCTTTTCTTTAGCTCACTGCTGATGATCATAAAGGTTACAGTATTCAAGTACATCAGTAATATTACACAGCTACAGCTCCTACAGTCGTCCTCAGATGCATTAATCTGCTTCCATTAAAGAAAAGGCAAAACTCACAACAGTCACTCAAATAAATAGAACCTGGAAAAAGTAATAATAAATAAAAATTTGCTAAATTGTAGTTTAGCGAAATGAGACGTTGATTTTGAATTGTGGTCGATAAGAATAATTTTTTTAAAAAAAAGAAAAATTTAAAGTTTGAAACAAAAATAAAAAAACCTATTCTTGCTGGTATCAGAAAATAAATGACTGAAGGATGAAAAAATGGTAAATATGTTTTAAAACTTTTATCCTACATATTTTCCCAGTTTTGGTAAATTACAAATAATAATAGTAAAAAAAATTTTTTTTTTAAAAGGAAGAAGAAGAAGTATTATTTTAATGTTAATTGTCAAACAAACAGGCCCAAGCTGTGCATAATGTCCACATTAAAAAAAAAATCTGTATATTTACAGAATTATAATTTGTTATTCTGCAATGGTGAGTGTGAAGTTACACATTTTTTCATAGTTTCACTGTATTTATATCCACTATTTCCAGTTGTTTTCAGAATTTTTCAAATTCCTCTTTTTTTTTAAAAACATATTGATTCATTTTTTGTTTGTTTGTTTGTGTTTTACTTGAAGGACAGGTCCACTTTATTTCAACTCAGGCTGCTGAAGCATCTTTTGATCTGAACTTCAGAGTGCTGGGCTTTAAGCCCTTCATCTCCTGCACTTTAGGAAGAGTTCTCTTCACTACTAGAGGACAAGTGATTGCTGTGATCACTACTGTTCACTTGTGCTTTTAGTTTTAATCGAAACTGCAGAAGCATGTTTCAGAGCAGTGTCGTCTGAAGTCTGCAGCTCCTCTGGGGTTTTCTGTTTCTCAGGATGTTGCTGCGACTCCTCTCACATCAGATATGCTGAGACAGCTGTGACAGCTCCAACATCTGTGTTTCTGCAGCGTTCAAAGGCCGAAGCCTGGCCAGAAGAAACAAGTCAGTGAAGGAGGTGCAAGCTCTGTGTGCATTCCCTCTTTTCTTTGTACAGTTTGATCCAGAGAGCACATTTGTTGGTAAGATTTTTTTTTTCACAGCCTAAACCAACCAAAAGAAAAATCTCTTTCATTCACATTTTTGTGTCACCAAATGGTTTGATGATTGAAATGTGTGATGATTGAAGTAAAGCAGGCGAATAGTTTTTTCCTAATCTGCTCAGAGGGTTCAGGTTCTCTTAAAAACGTGTCTGAATTGTGTCTGTTTGTCCATTTAGAGCTGCTTTCCAACATCCAGCTGTGTTTACTTCTGTCACCACAGTAAACTACTTTTATTTCCAGTGTTGTTGTTTTTTTGTTTTAAATCCATGACTGGTCATCTATTATGCAGACATTCCTTTCATCTGTTATAGAAAGTTATTCCTGATCCGTGATGTGAGGCGGATTATCCAACTCTGAGTAAAATGTTAAGGTGATAAACTGCTTAGCACGAGTGCACAAATTCCTAATATAGGGCTGTTTTTTGGGGGGTTTCTTTTTTTTTTTTTTTAGATTTTTGGAAGACTATTTTTTTCCTTCTTTAGGTTACAATTTACTTTTAATACTTTTAATATATAAGAATAAAATAAAAAGCATTCCACTGTGCTTGTTGCGGCTGTGTGAAGGAGCTGGCTGCAGGGAAAACGACGACTGCATGTGTCTTGGGAAAAGCCAAAAGGTGTGACTGGCTTGACTGTGATGTAATCCTCGCCATAACAACAGTCATGACATAATGTGGCGTGACATACGGAAATCTGTTAAGTGCTTTAGGAGAGAAGTGACAAACATTCATAACACATGACTGAGCCTCAGCCAACACATCAGCTTGTTATTTATAGTAAGACAGTAAAAAAAACAAACAAGACCTACGATGGTGTTAGCTGACATAGCTTACATTAAGAGTTACCGAGTGAAATGAAATAATAAAACCTGAATACAAACTTTGCATGTGATTGATTTTCTGCTTCCAACATCCGTCCTGTGGTTGCTGCTTCTCTCTGTTTCAGTGTTTGGATTACACAGACATCTGGATGTCACAGCAGGCTGAGGGAAGGTAACTCCAGGTAACAGATGATCCGTTAATAGTTAATATTAAACGTTTCCTTGCTCCATCCATCCATCCATCCATCCATCCATCTCTACACCTTAATCCTCACTAGGGTCATGGGGAGCTGGAGTCTATCCCAGCTGACTCAGGGTGAAGGCAGGTTCACCTGGACAGGTAACCAGTCTATCACAGGAATGGCTGTAAGTAATAGGCTGTGATCGTCAGCAGCGAGATGGTCTCATAAGAGCCTCTATAAGAGTGATCGGTGTCTCCTGATGCCTTCGGAGCAGTTAGCAACAGGTGGAGAAGTTTGATTGGTTCTGTGCACACAGACCAAATTCTGAGCAACGGAAAATTAAGAATTTGCAACTTTCCACATATTATTGCTGTGCTGTGCATCGTGCAAAAACCTTGTTTATTGATGGTGTCATGATGTTGTAGCGCTTTTTGGAACAGACTTTATGTTTATAGAGACAGACAACCAAGCACAGGCTGCAGGATGGCGCAGTTGGTTAGCACTGTTGCCTCGCAGCTAGATCACGTCCTGTGAGTGTGCTTGGTTGTCTGTCTCTAAGTGTAGCCCTGTGATAGACTGGTTACCTGTCCAGGTGAACCTGCCTTCACCCTGAGTCAGCTGGGATAGACTCCAGCCCCCCATGACCCTAGTGAGGATGAAGCAGTGTATAGATGATGGATGGATGGACAACCAAGCACATTCACACCTATGGACAATTTACAATCACCAATTAACCTCAGCATGTTTCTGGACTGTGGGAGGAAGCCGGAGAACCCGGAGAGAACCCACGCTGCACGGGGAGAACATGGAGACTCCACGCAGAAAGATCCCTTTCTTCCCATGCTACCAACTGAGCCACCTTGCAACCCTCAAACATGTGCAGTTGTCCTCAAATGTATTCATTCCCTCCCATTAAAGAAGGACAACAACAGCTGCCACTGAAATAATTTCGTTGAACAACTGTTTGACTGAAATCAGGTGTTTCCTGTAACTCTCAGTCAGACTTCTGCACCTGTTGACAGGTGTTCTGGTTTCACTGCTCATCAGCAAAGTGCTCTCATTTGTCTGGGAGAGTTTTTTTTTGTTTGTTTTGTTTTATTTAAATCATTCTTTTGAACCACAATTCAAAAGCAACGTCTTATTTCACTAAATTATAATTTAGCAAATTTTTATGTATTATTATTTTTTCAGTTTCTACTTATTTGATTGACTGTTGTGGTGAATAAATATGAGGACGACTGTGTTCCTGTGAATCCATGTTCAGAGTAATATGAAAGCAGAACAGCAGGGGGCGCTGTTGTATAAAAGCTCAGTCCTTGTAAAACCTCACCATCCTGCTCTCATGTCTTATGTTCCTCCTGCTGATATGCATTCACTAGTTTTATTAAGTTAACAGAGTGAGACTCGTGGCACCAAACGCTGGATTATTGTCTTTTATTAAGCATCAGTCAGTAAAAGGAGAAATCTGCTTCAAAACTGCTCATCGTAGACGTTTTCCTATAGCGTTAAGATGATATTTACAAGTTCAGAGTGTCAAAGTTTAGTAGCGCTACATGCGTTGAACGACGGGAAACCACAAAGATAATATTCTACAAAGTCAACTGGTACAAAGTATGAAACTTTACAAAACAAACGTTTCTCCGGACACAGGAAGGGCAGCGAACAGACCTGTGTGAGCCGAACAGAGTGATTGTTTCCCTGAAGGAGGGGGAAGATTCACAAAATGAAGTCGTGCGTCTGTATTTGGCTTGAACCTCTCGTGTGTTGTATTGTTCTCAAAGAAAATTGCTGCTTAGTGGTGTTTGTTTTTTTTCTTCTTTTCTTTCAATTTGTGCTTTTGGACATTGCATTTGAACCAACGTTTGCTCAAACACAGTGTTTCTACGTTAGTGTTTGTCACTAGACAGCAGAGGATTTAATTCAGACAAATCAATAAAGTGCAGTTCAGAAAACAAGAAAAACAAATTTATAAAAAGAACATCGTTAACATTCATCCAACACAGAAAAGAGCTGTTCCTGTTATAATAGACTATGGCTTGTTTGGAAGAAAGTCCACTATGATTAGAGGCTCATTTTCAAAGGTTTGTCATTGTTTACTGCATGTCTGACTGTTGTGTGATGAATGCTAATGAACCTTCATTCTTCGCCGTGTAACACCCCCACCCACCGCTTTTGTTTTTATTAACTATCTCATCGTTTCTTCTGTCTCCACCACCGTCAGCAGCGAAAGTCATACGAGCATTTGTCAGGTTGACATTTTTATTCCATTCCCATGCAGGGTTAAGGGCTGGGCTGCAAACAATCCCACATGCCGGTGACTGTATGGCTTCCTGTCGGCCTCCGTCGCCCCCCTTCCTCCAGACTCTTCTGTTACAAAGTTTGCTCCTCAGAAGCGGATGACACCATCTGAACAAAGACATTGCAGTAACCGAGCCTTTTTCCTGCAGGCCCAGACCCTCCCTCTGCATGCCCAGGGTGATATTTATAGTATCACAGAATTGAAGACATCCTCAGAAGGATGCCTCAACCCAACTGCCACTTTTTTTTTTTGCATTGTCACTCTGCACAAAAGACTCGAGCACGAGGAAGATCCTTGTCATGGAAAAGCACACACACGAGTGCCGCGTACATACCCTGACTACATAACTCTGCTACCGAATGACAGAGCATAATGGCAGTCGCTTCGCCTGAGGAATGTGGTGCTCCGCTGCCACAAAGGAGCAAGAAAAGGGCAGAAAGATCTTAAGATTCTGTTTTGAATGATGAGTAAAGAGGGGCCGAAGCTGGACGTGAGGAGCAGAGAGCGGCGGCCGTCGCTTGTAATCAAGTCGCTCTCCGTCACACGCCACTCGTTCCTATTCACATTTCACACTCGCACCTTTCTGGAGTCGCTCGCTCAAGTGTTTATTGCAATATCACCTTAGTTTCACAATGTGCTCCGTCTGTTCTGTAATTTTCTGAGATGTGCGCATGTTTCTACGTTTAAAAAAAAAGAAGCGAGTGAAATAAAGGGATGATGTCTGATTGAAAGGGCCCACAATCCAGTTCTCTGTTTACATCAGTTCTTGAGGCTTCACTGTCGCTGAAGTGAGAGGGAACAACTGAGATGAAGAAACAAAACGAGTGAACGAACAGAAATGTAAATGCCGTCTGTTTGTTATTTTAGTCTTTAAGGACTCCATCTCTACAAATTAGGCTACTTGCTTCCATCAAATGTGAGCCATCCAGTCATCTCAAGCATCACCATGGAAACAGTGGTGGTTCACTCCACTCAGTGAGTCTGCACCTGTTTGTTTTTGTGGACCGGGGCCTTTTTTTTCTTCATGTAAATGTTTGGTGCGTTTAAGACGGGGAAAGACATGATGGGAAAATATCGCACGCTGACCCAGTTCTCTGTGTGTTTACGTGCTGTACAGTTTGTTTAATTGTCATCCGGGCGCCGCTGGACGGGGCACAGCGACGGATTCGGTGTGCAGGGTGGACGTCTGTTAAAAGCAAAGGCACAGAAACATCTAACTCATGTTATGTCTAATGACTGCAGACGACCATGCGCGGGAAATGCTTGTACTTCTTTCACTACTAAAAACAGTTCTGCAGCATGCTTGCACGACATGTTGGAAAGTTAGTAATCTTATAAAAGCATGCTCGCACCAGGTGATGAGCGGTCACGTGTTTGGAATCAGGTGCGTTTCAGAGAAGCAGGATGCAGCGTATTAGGCTGAAGCGACGCTGCTCGTAGCTGCAGGGTGTCTTTATGCTTGTAGGAGACGTCATGTGGAATCATGTGAACATAATGGTTTGGATTTCTGGAAGTGAACCACTTGTCAAGGTCCACAGTGTGTAAATAATCAAATTAGGTTTTCAAATGGATGGAAAATAAAGTGCTGTGTTCCCTTTTCATTATCCCTTCGTTTTTGTTTCAACAGCTGTCTTCTTCGGAGGCCTCCAGTGTCCCAAATGAGCAAGAATGGCTCCCTGAAATATGTCCGATTATTTAGAAAAAGGAATGCTTACATTTGTAACATTTTAAGAAGAAGAAGAAAAAAAACTCATTAAAACTTATTACCATCTGTGTGAGTTATCAGAAAGAACAAATCTTTGGTTCTTCACATTGCACAAAGGATCCAGGGACAGACGTTTACAGAGAGACGGTAGCAAACAATACAAATCTATCGACTACAGAAGATCGTCTAATAAACGCAGCTCCATCAAAATAACGCGGTACATATGCTGTAAATGCAAAACTATGAGATCAGCGCAATATATTTGTCTAAGAGTCCATTCTTTTAGAAAATATCTTAAAAATATAAATTATTTCGATTCTTTACCTTGTACAATAAATGTGTATTTTTGTAATAGTTTCTACGTTTTGTAGTTATACATGTACAGTATTCACACTCCTGTGATCTGTCCAGCCACCGTGATGCTCATGAGAACCGTCGTTTTATGCAAAGTTCAGTGTTTCAGCTACAACAGGAATGGCGACTCCTCCACGCGCCTTTGAGAAGGTTTGAAAAACAATGCGAGGCTTCTTATTTTTCTCCAGATTGAAGATGAACTCTGGTTACACCGATCTTGGGGACACACACAGACATTTAGAAACCAACAAAGTAAGTGAACAAGAACAACAGCTTCTTTCTTTCTTTCTTTTTTCTTCCTGTGTTCATAATAAAAAGAGTTATGTTAAGGTGCTCTCTGTTGCCAGCAGTCGGGCACAAGAAGGAAACTGACGGATGCAGCCTCACAGTGTCTCTCTGTGTCGTCTAAATGGATTCTGTGCAGTAAAAAATAACCAGCGAGCAAGACACTAAACTCCTCTTGAACAGAAACAGACCGAAACACTTGATTCTCCTAAAGGTCACACTTAAGACAAGAGACCACGAACGCTACAGAACAATAAATATACTATATATGAAAGGTAATTATTGCACATATATGTGCTATCTGTCTGTCCTTCTCTAGCTTCCTCTCCCTCTCATTCATACAAACATAAAACATGGGACACAGCATGAACTAAGGCCAGTTCTGAGGAAGGAAGCAAACTCTACATTTTCCCAACACTTTGTAATATAGAGAAAACTGTACGTCACCCCTTCATACTACAACATGAAAACATCTCTCCTGTATGTGCCATGTTTCAATGCCCTTTGTGGTTTGCTACTGATTTGACCGCCGTTGCTATAGTGGCTTTGAAGAGGGTTGCTTATAAAAATGACATATTGTACTCTTACAACTAGGCTGTAATTGTTAGATGGTGATCTGGGTAAAACTAATGTAGAAATCGTACAAATCATCCGACTGCATTCGTTGCCACTTTCAAAACTTTCAAGTCTTCCGGTAAATGAATCTATTCAGGAGTCATTGGAAGGAAAAAGTCTGAGAGCAGAACAAAACGCTTTCCCATTGTCCACAGTTTTTTTTTTTTTTCGTATCGTCGTGGGAGAAGCATTCTGTGTCGTAATTCTTCAAACGTTTTCAGTGCCATTCATATTTTCGGGAAGTTCACTGTGCTTGTTATTTGCTCTCCACCTCCTCCGCTTCCTCCTCTCCCGTCTGGTTTCTTTCTTTTTTGTAACCTTAAGAGTTAGAGTGACTCTTCTCTCCCTGAAGTGGCTGTAGTTCCTGAGCCACGTGGTTCTCCTGCCCCTCTAACGGCAGTGTGCTATTCCCCAGCTTCCTCTGGAGTCCCTCCATGTGGTTGGAACTCTGATGGCCAAACTTGGGACTGGCTCTTTCCAGGAGTCTTTGGGTCGGGTTGGTGCCCGAACCGTCGTGCAGGTGCTCCTCTTCGTCTGTGTCGGCATCAATGAACTTATTGATGGACGAATCGTGGAATGTGAAGATGCTGGGCAGTAGATTCTCTGGGCTCTTGCTGGGTGTCCTGCTGCTGGCAGTTGTGTAGACGGACACCTCAGGGCTCTGAACTGATGAGCTGTCTGAGAGGAGTCCTGTCCCTGAATCCTCGCCGCTTCTGAAGTTGACCTTCAGCGAGCGGCTTTTGTTGAAGCGCAGGCCTCTGGGGCTGTCAGAATAAGGACTGGGCTTTACGCCGTCTCCCGTCTGGGGTGTAGAGGTGCCCTGAGATCCTTCATGTTCGTTCTCCATGGTGGGCTCCAGGCTGGGGTTGGTGCTGACCCTCCCAGGCATGTTGCTGACGGGGCTGTGGGAAAAGCGAGAGCTCTCGGGGAAGTCGGTGGCGCAGCTGATGAAGCTGTCGATGCTGGACATGCTCTTCATGTCCGTCACTGCCTCCACCGTGCTGGAGATGGCTTCGGTCGGGATGCTTCCCATCTCAAACTCAACTCTCTGTCTCGCTGTTTTGGACGGCGGCCCTTGTTCCTTGCTGTTGAGGTCGGGCTGCGACTGAGTCTTGGCCATCTTGTTGTACATCTCCTCCAGTTTCTGTGCGCTGAGATGCTGAGGGCTGCTGGAGGGCTTGGCCTGCTCTTGGAAGCTTGATTCCAGGGTCTTGGAGGGGCTGCTGGGGCTGGTCGCTAACTTGAGTTTGGGGGTCCCTCTTTGGGGATTGGGAGACACGTGATTATCATGAACCTTCTCTTCTTTTTCATCACATTTCTCCACCATGACATCCATGAGCTCCACACTGCGGCCAAATGCGTCCTTAATGTTCATAGAGACAATGCTACCGTTTCTCTTAGCCCGCTCCAGAGCCTCCCTTCTCTTGATGGCTTTCTCCTGCCTCTTTTGCTCTTTGTAGAACTCAGAGAAGTTGTTCACAATGATGGGGATAGGTAAAGCTATCACCAGTACTCCTGCAATGCAGCATAAACCCCCAACGATTTTCCCCAACAGAGTTTTTGGGTAAATATCTCCATAACCTACTGTGGTCATAGTTATGGTCGCCCACCAGAACGAAGCAGGGATGCTTTTGAACTTAGTGTCTTCTTCATCTTTCTCAGCAAAGAACACCAGACTGGAGAAGATCATGATGCCCATGGCCAGGAAGAGGATGAGCAGGCCCAGCTCGTTGTAGCTCCTCCTGAGAGTGAAGCCCAGAGACTGAAGGCCTGTGGAGTGACGAGCCAGCTTCAGGATACGCAAGATTCGCATGATCCGGAAAATCTGAACCACACGGCGGACGTTCTGAAACTGCAGCACACTCTTGTTGGACTCTGTCAGGAAGATGGTGACGTAGTAGGGCAGGATGGCCAGCAGGTCGATGACGTTCAGAGGACCCTTGAAGAACTTCCACTTGTTGGGAGAAGAGAGAAAGCGAAGCAGATACTCCATGGTGAACCAGGCAATGCACACGGCTTCCACGTGGGCCAGCTGTGGGTTGTCTGTGGCTTGACCAAACTCGTCCGTGTCCTGCAGCTCTGGGAGGGTGTTCAGAGACAAGGCAATGGTGGACAGCACGATGAAGAGGATGGAGATAATCGCCAGGATCTGGAAAACACAGAGGGAAAGAAATGTTTAAAAATACTGAAGGTGTCTGAGGGACGAGGAGAGCGCCGTATTCATCTGGTGCCCCTTTGAAGGAATAGCAGTCTTTAGTTCAGACTGAAATATCTCAACAGCTGTTGGATGAAATGCAACCAAACCCTGACTTCTCTTCCAGCAGCACCATAACTTTAACAGTTTGGGGTTTAAGGAAACAATCACAACAACTACCAACAGGATTGTTATGAAAGTTGACCCACAAATTCATGACCTCCACAGAAGTCACTCTACTGATCCCAAGAATTCCCATCTATGGCCATTATCAGGCCAGACTTTAGTTCAGGGGTGGGCAATCCTGGTCCTCAAGGGCCACAGTCCTGCATGTCTTAGATGTTTCCTTCTTCCAACACACCTGATTCAAATGATCAGGATCGTTATCAGGCTTCTGCAGAGCTTGATGATGAGCTGATCATTTGAATCAGGTGTGTTGGAAGAGGGAAACATCTAAAACATGCAGGACTGTGGCCCTCAAGGACCAGGATTGCACACCCCTGCTTTAGTTCATCTGTCAGTTTGGTTTGTGACCAAGTAGCTGCAAAATGAACAACATTCTCATCAACTTGTGTTTCCACTAATTAGCAAAAACGAACATGTTAGCACACGACACTAAGATGAGGAACGAGGTCATCATCACCTGCTCCACACCAACATATTAGCCGTGTCATTGTGAGCAGGCTGAGGTCAGCTTTTAGCTCAAAGCCCTGCTGTGCCTCACACAGCTGCTCATGTACACTCCTTATTCAGCCATATTTAGCCTCTAAGACTGTCCGTAGGGTTACTTTACCAACTTCATAAAGTTTGGAACGGAGCTGCTCAGGTGACAAATCAAAGCAAGGACGCGATCAGGACATGCATGCTAACAAAATGTGGATATCTTCGGACTAATTGCCTAATCCAGTCTTTTAATCTTCGTCTAACAAGCAGCAGATGTTTGATCGTCTGTACGTTTCTTCACTGATGATGTTCGCCTTGACTAAAATGAATGAAAGACTCGAAGATTAAAAGCCTGTTCTGAAAATACAAACTCTCTGAAGCCATCTGTTTTGTGATTGCGCCACAGTCCTTCTTATTACCTCCAACACGTAGCCGGCACCACACTTTTTTATTTTTTAATCACAGTTATGCTTCCAAAAAACCCCAAGAAAAGTAGATTGAAGCAGTGCTTTAGCTTTATGCATCACAGATCCTGATTTAAAGGAGGACTGTTGCTTCTTTGCAAATTAAAATGCAGAAAAATAAGGGAATAATTGAACATGGCAGTGGATGTAGAGCTGACTGTCCCCTGAACTTCAAGCTGAATGTTAAAACTCTCCATGAAGGAAAAAGGGCTTTAACAGTGTCAGAGAAAGGTCAGAGCCATGAGAAGCTCTATTTCAAACTGCTGCAATATCATTTTAAAAAATGGCAAAAGTAATATTATTTCGTGACCCCTTTAACTTTCTGACTTTCATGTCAGCGTCTCAAAAGGAATCGGGTCAGAACTAATGTGATCTCTGGGGCAGATGTGTCTTTTTACTCTGTCATTCTCTCACATTGCAGTGAGCGGCAGTGAAGGATGGAGACAAGCGAGAGCATTTGCAGCTGCATTGATACACTTTTCAAAATCCCTGTCACACTTCTTCACTGTCTCCTCCATTTCTAATCAGTTTGCCGCAATCCTTCAACGCCTTCAAGGGCTACAAGGGAACCACAATGTACCGCTTGTTTTACAGAGCACACCCATGCATAGCCCGTGAGCCTGAGTGAAAGGCGGCAGGAGGCCACTGAAGACCTGAGCTACCTATTAATGATATAATCTGCTGAGCACAATAGGGTCTGGTCGTTGTGCCGGGGATTAAGACGCCCGCACAGTTGTGGCTGTGTAGGTGTGCCACACCTATTATTCTTGTCCCAGAGTCAGTGTGAAATCCAACACAAGGTCACTGTGGAGGCTGTGTCCCTGGCGACTGGCAAGCAGGATTATTCGCTGGCACCAATCTGCCTCCATAAGCTTTAATTAATCTTGACAGGTGACTACTTGTACACCTACCTTGGCCTTTGAAGAGAGAGGGACGAAAAGCGGAGAAACCCTGCCGTGGGGTAAGAGGTAAGAGAGGACAGGAGGAGGAAAGGACTGAAGGCACATCGGCTTTAGCAGCCAAACAGTTCAGATGTGAGAGTGAATTAAAGGGCGCACAAAAAAAATAAATTCCCTGAAATAGCCTCCCTCCTGGTGGGGGTCCCAGGAGACACCAAATGATGGATGAGAACTCTCAGATATGACCCATTAGAGGTAGATTTGGTGCTACTGAATAATCACACTCAAGAGAATAAAACGGGAAAAATCAACACGACTTCTTACAGTAAAAGGTGAAAGTTAGCATCGCCACTTTCAGTACTTCTTGTGAATGTGGAGGTCACATAAGTGATCAGAAACCCCTCAGTCTGAATCATAGGAAATGTACGCGCATTGATTGAGCAGCATCATCGCTGAGCCTCGGCTCTAAAACGGGCCGTCCAATGGAAACCGTACTCATCAGATCAAGGCTTATCTGGTTGGACACACTGACCGTGCCGGAGTGCAGTTGATGAATCATGCCGAGGACAAAAGACGGAAACTGAACCTGGGCGTGTTGTGTAAAGAGAACACCTGAAGGATGACCAGCTCCACCTCCCCATCGAATTCTCTCTCTTAGTCATCTTTTCCCCTCCCTGCCCCTCGGTAGTAAGCCAACTGGGGTCAGCCAGGGAGGAGATTACAGAGATGTGATCTCACCGCAGAGACACAGATAGACGCAGGCACACAGAGAAAGAAATTTCGTCCGAGAACACTCATCACGGTGACAAATCTGTGACAAAGGGAGAATGAGGCAAGCCCAGCCGGCGCTTTGCACCACACACTTGTGGGTTTCCTTTGGTTTGGCAACATGAAATACAGGATTGTGCACATAATGAGGAAATTCAATATCTTTATGTTGCTGTTAGAGCACAGCAGGAAGCGGAGAGAAGACAATTAAAGTGTGTATCCTCACAGCGCTTATGAAGGCACTAAAGCAAATGCGTTGAGATGAATATATTTCATTTTGCAGCAGGAGCACTGAGGCTGTTAAGGAGGGTTATGGTTCCTATTGTGTTACCTCATTAGCTCTTAACAACAAGCACTGGGGTCACGGGGGTTGGCCCATCCCACTTCCTGTTTTCATGAACGGAAGATGAATCTGATCGAGACCGCACAACCATAACGCACACACTCATCTGGAACAAACACAACAACACACATGCACAATACACACATATACACTCCCAGCTCAGTAATTAGCCCCGAGCCTCCCTTCCCCACAGGCCCGGAGAGGCAGGAGACTGAATATTTAATATCCTCCTGAAGTGCAAGCTATCCTGTCCTGGAAAAGGTGTGCGGGAGTGGCTCCTCACTGGGCCATGACGGACTGCAGAGCCACAGATGTAGGCCAGTTTTCACACTGCTTTCACAGCACAAGGTCGGGTCTGCTTCATGCTCCACTGAAGGAGCAACGGCCGAGAGAGGAGGGTTTCCACCGACAGCTAGCAGGAGGCTCCTCACAGAGCGGTCAGGAAACTGAGATTTAAAAGACGTGTAGCCAAGTTATTTCCCAGGAATGAAAAACAAAGCATTTTATTGTGTACTTTTCCAAACTTTACGTTTTATCAGACACGTCTTAGTTGGTGCTACCTGGCCTCATTCATCCAGCTCACACTGAACATACCAGAGAGAAAAAAAATAAAAATAATAATGAAAAATATAACTGTGTTCATCAAACTGAGTTATTTTTATGACTTGATCTGTCCCGAGAGTCTGAACAGAACAGCAGCTTGGATTCATGTCACTTATTTACAGGAGTGATGTGTTTCCATGCTGAAGAAATAAAAAATACGAATACAGAGTTTTGCAAACTCTTTTCAACACTCGTCTGCTGCCCATCTGTTTGCTTAACGTGTTTCAAACCAGCACTCTGAAACTTTACTGGGTTAAATGCTAACATTAGCACACTAGAGTGCCCACCAAGAGTTTTAATTTTGTCTTTCTAGATTATCTCAGAGATCCTAATTAGTATTTAGTACAAAGTACAGATGAGGCTAATGGTGGACAAAATACTTACTGGACAATTTTGACCTGGCAGTGACCCTGATAAAAAGTCACCAGCGTTCTTACAACTCATCCTCAGGGGAACACGACTACAGTCACACATCCAACAGGTGTTATGACAGTCCATGTGACAAAGTCCTTGAACTCACCACAGCAGGATTATCAATTAAGTTGTGGCCAAAATATGGCTAAAAACACTGTTTCTGTCCAGACCAGGGGAGGAAATGTATTCAGATCATTTACTTAAATAAAAGTACACAAGTAGTGACAACAAACATGGTAGGAGTAAAAATAAAAGTGGCACCGGTGTGGTCCCTCCGTCTGACATGTTATTACACATGACATCATGTGATTATTAATAGTGAAGCATCGATGTGTCAGCAGCACGTTACTGTTGTGGCTCCTGCAGGTGTTACTGGTTCAAACTGCTCAAACAACAGATAAATGTGAGAGGGTGTCAGATTGTTCACAGGAGAAGAAGAAGAAATCTTTCATTTTTGGTGAAATATTGGATCATTTATTCAAATGAAACCACATGAGAAGTCTGGAGGAATGAAGTCAGTCATCTGAAATGTGACTAACTAGACGTTATTTGTAAGAAGCCAAAAAGGTTGAATAAAATCACATTTAATCTTTAACTATGTTGTATTTTTAAAAGCTGGTTATTGCACCACTTGCTTAAAGTCTTTCTTAAAGTAACTGAGGCTGTAAAATGAAATAGAAAGTAAAACACCTCTTTAAGAGGTAGTGGACCGGAAGAATTAAGCAGCCTGAAATGGACATTTACTCAAGTAAAGTACTTGAGTAAATGTCCTTTGTTACTTTCCATCGCTGCAGCAGAGATAACGCAGCAGGAGGAAGGAATTCAGGGCAAAGAGAGGCGAGTCAGATAAAGACTGGAGGAGTGAGGGATGACTATTATCAGCAGCACAAAGTACACGACTGATATTTGGGTCTGAGAACGGATTACACAATGAACAAAGTGGCATTGTAGTCACCAAAAAAAACGTCTCTGTCTATTATTTAGGGTTTTCCCTTTTGCGTCACGCTGTGTGAGACGTTGCTTCACTTCTTGTCCAATCTCATCGTAACTGGATTTGCCCTTTTCGCCACATGAGCAGAATCAATGGAGAGATTATGTCACAGTGTGACTCACTCATTTCATTTTCTGTGGCCATGTTGAGTGCAAGATGGCATCTCTAATCCTCTTATTGTACTACTTCTCTGACTTGCCAATAAATGTTTTCTGGGTTTGTGCGCTGACAGCTGACCTTCCTCCTACAGGGGCTGCTGCGGTGCTGCAGTAATTTCCTCTGTGGGATACCGGGTCAGTGTTTTTGTTTTTTATTAGAGGCTTCAGTGGAAAAGATGGATGAAGTTACACTGCCAGTAAACAAAGTGGAGAATCCTCTCCCCACCAGAGAAAACGATCGAGGCCTGTTGCAGCTATAAACACTTCCTCCCCAGGGTCACAATCACCTTCTTGGAAAGTTCCACATCGGGCCAGGCTGTAAAAATACTCTCATCTGGTGCTCTCCTGTATCATCTAATTAAACCCCTTAACATGTAAGTCATTTTAAAGTCTCTTTATCTCTCCCTGTCAACAAATCTCATAAAAAGAGGGACAGAAATCTTTTAAAATGGATCACAAATGTCTTGTTTAAAAAAAAAAAACTCAGTGATTTAGGTGTTTCAGCATAAAAATCCTTAACAGTGCCTTTGTTGGTGACTGTTTTCTGCTGCACTAGTCAGCATGTAGAGGAGCAGGACAGAGTGTGGAGAATCAACAACCTGCAACTGTTCCTGTTAATGAAGAAACGTGTCGCCGAGTCTGACAACGTGGCTCACCGACGTCTTGTTGGACAACAATGAGCTGTGAGCCAGATCCAGCTTGAGCCGCTCAGACAATACCTGCCAACGCGATCAATTCACTGCAAGATCAGTTCATCAGTTTTGGTCTTTTTATGGCGTTTGTTGACAGTAAGACTTTAACGTCTATATTATGTACGCTGACAGTGTCACATAATCTCACTGAGGAAACAAAGAAATCCAAGTCTTTCTCATGGCATTTAAACACTTGCTTTCAGTCACTTCATGCAGCCTTTCCTTCACATTTCAGTCCTGCCATACTTGGTATTTTTTGTGAAGTCTGGTATCCGCACACAGCAGAATGTAAAATGAAGCTCTGTGGTGTTGAGCAGGGTTTGGCCCACCGGCAGACTGCTGCTTGTTCAGGGACTTTGACCTTCTAAAAAAGAAAAATAAGCAAAAATCTTCCCTGTTCATACTAGAAATGCAGACAGTGGCACAAGACCATCGAAGTCAGCGGAGGAGCAGGAGTACTGATGATCTACTGCCGGGCTTTAGGGAGATGAGACGTAGACTCTGATGCTGTCATTCACTGACTGTGTTGTGTCGATAGTTTTTATTTGAACACTGTAAACTCCATCAAATGTGTATTTTAGTTTAATTCAGTTGTAGTTTCGCTTTTGTTTTGCTTGTGGTCATTATGGTCTCTGTGTTGTATTTTGTAAATTCGCTGTGCTTTCCGGTTGGTGTCTGTGTTGTGGGTTTTCTCTGCTGCTGTGTTTCAGGCTGGCCGGCAGAGAGTTCGTCACACACCTGTCACCTGTTTCCCATCAGCCACTGGTTAATAGCCTGCCTTCACGTGTGCTCCAGTGCCAGATGACTGTTCAGCCCTTCGTGGTATCGTGGCCGCTCAGTTCTGCTAGTCTTGAGTTACTCTTGTGTTTTTCAGTCCTTCGACATCGCTAACCTAGTTATCTCTTTGCCCGTTCTAGCACTGCCTCCACCAGCCCACCAGCAGTCCCTGTCCAGCTTGCACGGAGAACCCCACCAGCACCAACCCCTGCACCTCTACGGGAAATCCCTGGCACCACTTCCACCTGCACCTCGGACTGGACCCCGTCTGGCACCTCGGCCCCGACAAACTGGTTTCCCCACCACGAACCTTCACCCCCCGGTTTCCCAGGAATTCCCCTTTAACTCCTGACTCTATAAATAATAAATCTTCCTGAACCTTCTCCGCTGCAAAGCCGCCACATTGCTGATTCTATTCTACTCTACTGGAGAGATGAACAGCTACAGCTACTGCAGTGCAAAAGTGATGAGGACTCTTTTAAACAGATCTTTGCAGATATTCTGACTCAACATTGCAAGAAAACCACATACAGGAAGATTTTAATTAAGCCGTGGCACTGAGTCAGAAATCACAACGTTAGGATCCTGAAACCACCTGAATGAACGTTTGCACTTTTCCTGCCATTAAAACCCAAAACATCTGCTGTGAAAACGACATATTCATATTTACTTTACATCACAATGTGCTTCAGAAGCAGTGAACAGTTTCTCCCTGAATTAGCGCCTCCAGGTCTAACTTTTCCATCTGTTTCTGAACCAGATAGGCAACGACATTAAGCATCTCCCACACTGACAAGACCGCCTGTGCTCCACACAGATGTGCCCTCCGCCTTCATCCGCCTCGTTTCACCTTTTCTGTTCCACCTTTCAGCATGTAGCAGTGTGCCTGTTCCTGTCCTGTGCCTGTCCTGTGCTATGAGCTGAAGAGAAGACAGGGAGATGGATTACTGAGCTTGCAGCTACTCATAGGATGTGTCCTTTTAGAAGTGTGAAGGTGGTGCTAAAACGATGAGACACACAGGCGCAGTGCATTAAGCCTACATGCACTCACGTATGTTCTCTGTCGCTCTATTTCAGCCTCTTTGAATCCAACATGCAGAAAACTGTCACAGAAGGAATAAGGAATTAAGAATAAATACAATTCACTGACATTTTTCCTGAAGTGAACAATGTACGTGCAGATGTTTTACAATGATTGCAGCTGCTCTACATGACTTTTCCCTACATGTGAGATCATCATCAGTGTTCGCTGAAGTCCGCCCTTCATGCTTTTGGAGGACACGGATGTTTTTTGGCACGCATGACTGAGAAAAAGTTAAAGGATGAGAGAAGGTGAGAGCGTGAGGAAGGAAACGGAGGTGACACTGTGAAAATCGAGGACACACACAAAAAAAAAAAAAAACAAGAGGTGAGAAAGTGAAATGAAATTTCCCCCCGTGGCTGATGAACAAACCAGTATCAGTGGCGTCACCCTGCGAATGTCAGTCCCCTCCATGACACATCTGTGCTGCCACCGCTGGCCTCCTGCCAGGACATGAAACTTTGACTCAGAAACATCTGGAGCACCTGTGTTCTCAGGTGTACAGTGAAGAATACATGACATCACAACAGCTGTTAATTAAGAAATGTTCTGGAGGCTTCAGGAGCAGAACTACCTCATGTATGATGTGTTTGTGAGGTTTGTGATTTGGGACGAGTGGAAAGTGAGTCCTGTTTGTATCGTACATAGAGTATCTAAGTGTGAACTGACTCAACATAACGAAGACATTCATGTGTGCAGATGATGTAAAACTGTCATAGCTACTCAGTTTCATGACATTTTTGCTAGCTTTATCTTTAAACACCTGTAAGAGAAGGCAGTTGAACCGTTTTACTGCCATTTGTGTTGCCAGAAATGTTTACGGTGTTTTGGGCACAAAAATATAAAGATTTAAACTTTTTGCGACTGGACGTTTTGCTGTGTTATTTAAACCTTACTGTGGTGGGGCAGTTTCCCATTGACCTCTAGAGCTACGTCGGCTGGAGTCCTGGTACTCCTGGTAGGGTCACCCATACCGATCAGGTCGAAAGGTAGGGATCAGACTAAGAGTGATGCCCTGGTCCTCCAGGTTGGGGCTGGCGTTAGGAAGGGCATCCAGCCATAAAAATCTTTGCTCCAACAAGGTCATGGATGTGATGGTTTAGAGACTCCTGGAAATAGGAGGAGGAGACCCAGGAAAACCTGGGAGGAGCTGGGGTCAGGACCTAGCGGATTGGGGGCTAACCCCTGATGATGCCCTCGGTAGGGATAAATGGAACTGCTGGTGTCCCAGCAGACGTTACCAGAATCAGTAAATAAGTAAAGTCAACCTTGTGGACCATATGAGCTGTGTAAGAACCCTTTCATACTACATATACACTATATGTTATACAAATATATATATTTGGTTTTCTCCAATATACGGCGGTTTCATTCCAGAAGAATAAATGTTGAAATAGGTTGAAACAATTCGGCGACTCGGAGAGTACAGAACAGATGTGTCGGCTGAGATGGAACGAGCTGGACCTTTCTTGACCTGTGTGCTGTCTGCTCCCTCTGCTGAGTCTGAAGGTCCTCCAAACAGCGCGTCCCTAACTGCCTGTAAAAACCTGCTGCGGCAACCCTCAGTGGGTTTGGGAGACTTTCCTCCAGGCGACAGAAAAAAAAGAAAACAGTCTGCACATGAGCCCAACTAATGGAATAAGTCTGGTGTCTCTGATCCTGAGATGTACAGTCCTGATAGACAAGTGGGCGTTTTTTGTGCGTGCCTGAAATGCGGCATGCTGGCAAAGACTCGTAGTTAACAGCAGACCCACATCTCCGCTCAGTGAAGACACATCACACCCAGCTGAAAATGACAAGAACTCAGAATCTGGCTTTGTTCTTGATACTTGATTTTTTTTTTTTTTGCAGGCTGGAGCTCCAGCTGTCTCTTGTTGCTATGGTCTTTGCTCACGCCGAAAGTGGCAACAGTGTTGGCAGGCGAACGAAGAAGAAGAAGAAGAAAAAAAAAAAAAACTGAGAACAGAATATTTCGAGCTGAATCACAACCAACTCTGTGAACATGGACCATTTGGCAGCGCGGCGCATCACGATTGATGTCCTCTTTTATATTTTATTCAGGGTGTGGTGACGGTAATTACTCAGAAGGAAGAGCAACAGTCGAGAAAGTTACCAGCGCTTGTTGTAATTAATATGTCAGTCGTGTCAAGTCACGCTTAATTGCAATTAGAGAATGTAATCAACACGAGAGAGACGGGCGGCCTGACGAGAAGCAGCAGCCAGAAGACACGGCCAGCCAGTAGAGGCTGCTGAGTATTTACTTGGAAGGAGCTTCTGCTTACATATTACAAATGTTGTTGTCTAGTGGCGTCTAACATTTACCCAACTCCTCTCTGTTCTCACCAAGCAGAAAGATTCGCCGGAAAACAAATGAAACCTTGGACGTTTAAATCCAACATCAATGCTTGTGTGATAGAAATGAGCAGCGGTGCATATAAAGAAAAAAAAGCAGAGCGTTTGGCCTCCTGTCCTTCAGGCAGAAAGTAGAGCTGGTAAAAGCTAATATTATGTTACTGGTTATGCAGCTTTTTAGCCATATTTATTACTTATTTAGGCTTTGTCCTGTCAGAGCTTCCCTCTTTTATTGTTCATGGGAGGAATGCATTTTTATGTCCGGTTATACAATGACTGCATGTTAACAGTAAGAAGGTGAATAAAGTCACACTCTTCTGTATCTGATGCTTTACTTTAAGGGGCATTGTGCATATGTCCTTCTGTAACAACGTGTTCTGAATGAATCTCTTTTATTGGTCGACATGAAGTTAAACGTTGTCCCTTTAAACTGGTTTCTAATTTCAGCAAAAGTGCAAAAATACTGCTTCCTGCTCTTTTAGAATTCGTACATCTGACATTCACACAGTTTTCTGTTGCAGATTTTCTTTAAGTACAGCAGAAAGGGAAAGAAAGGGACAAATCTAACGACAAAATCACGTTTTACATTTGGGTAAAACAGATGCTTCAGTTGGAACAATTGGGACACTTTGCTCGAAAAAAAAAAGTGCGTTAATTTAATTTTTAAACTTAACTGGAATAAACTTAATTAAATTTTGTGTTACTGGTTGAAACTAATTTCCATTTTTCACCGTCGTGCAGGAAATACAAACCAGAACGCCCACCTCTGTGCGAGCTGCTCACAAAATCTCGTATGAATCCCAAAGTCTTATTGGTTTCAGGGCGTTGTCTTCTGCAACCTTTTTACAACCTTCGTCCTATTATTAGATGCAGGCAGGATCAGAGGTGAAATAGTTTGTCCTGTATTAGTGAAGCCAATCAAAAATACACTCTGTTTTTCATTTGCTTATATAACAGTGATTTATAATAATGGTTCCTTAAGCCGTGTATTGACCAGCCGCTGCCACTAATAGCCTGAACACAGATCGAGACCAGGATTCAAACAGGGGTCCTGACCTCTTACATCAGAAAAGGAAGTTCATGACCTCTGTGAATCCAGAGAATGAAGGAATGATTGAAAGCTATTGACTCACTTCCGCTGGAGGCTTTGTCCACCCGGCACCATTAGACCAGGCCTCTCTACATCTTTCTGTTGAAGGGGAATTTCTCTTTTCTGTCTCCAGGCTCTGCTATTTACGTGCCCACCATCTCCATGGCTACGGTGTCTAAGTCTCATCACACGGTTTCATCTCAGACCTGAAGCTTGATACAAGCTCATGCCAAGCAGATGACACTGAGGAGATGTCTTTACCAGTCTGGTGTCTGTTGACATCTAATTAACATTCACTAATTTATCTTCTCCTGTGTAGCGACCCTGGACAGTGTTTACCATAAAGACCCGTTGTCGTTGGGTTTCTGTGACATGATTGGGTGTCAGCACCGAGTGGAGAGAGTTACCTGAAACAAGAGACGCCTGGCCATCGGCCATAATCCTATAAGACGCATTATTAGGTCTACAGTGGACATCCAATGACATTAAAGACAAACGCTTCTGATGTTCAAGCGTAATGACACGAACGGTTCCTGTAAAAATATTTAGAGGAATAATTCAACACTTTTGGAAACACAGTTCTTCCATGTCTTGTCGAGTTAGATGAGAAGCTCAGCACCATCTGTCCGTCAAATACGGAGCTAAAGCCAGAAGACAGTAAGCTTAGTTTAGCCCAGAGACTGCAAACAGTGAGGCTGGCTCTGTCGATAACAGTAAGTCAGGACTCACATGTCTGCAGCCTTTAACGGTCTCACGTCGCATTCACTCTGATGTGATTGATGTCACTGAATTGTCTGTCTGCTTTGCTTTGCTTGCAGTGGAAAGTTGAGAAAAGTTTTCAAGTGGCAGCAAAGATGCCAGTCAATCAAATCAAGTTTCAATTTAAATCCCAAAGCCAGTTAAACCAGAGACAGACTGGAAATATCCGACCTGCCCACCATTAAACATGCACACACCAGTGATCCGGCCTCATAGATAAAGTATAAAAATGACGGTTTCATTGAGGATTAAAATGAGGAGACATGTTTGTTAATTGCTGATCTTTAGGTGGATTTTGTTGCCTTTGACCACACCATGAGAGCGGCTCCTCCTGTTTCCCATCCGTATGGGAAGCTAAGCCGACCATCTGCTGACCGGAGCTTCATATTTACACAGACATGAGAGCGGTGCTGATCTTCTGAGTCTCACCAAGAAAATATAACAAGGCGGCTGATTCCTGCGTCATCTGTTGGTGTTTCTACGACGTATTCGTATTCCTCAATAAAAGTTTGATTGATCCACATCTAGCAAAGGCACGCGGTGTCTTGAACTTTCTTTTTCATTGCAGACAAACTCCGGTCTGTCACGTCTCACGTCTCTGAATGTACCTGCGAAACTAATAATGCATCAAAAATAAAATAGCCGTAACCGGTCCCAGTGTGCCAGGCCCACCACTCAGCGTAGCCATAGCAACAAATTCACCAGGTTGCAATTATAGAAAGTGCTGCACCACTGGATGCCTGGCAGAGTCTGCTTCCTTCTGTAGCTTTTCACTTTTCACTGTGACTTCATGTGTCTCCTGGTGCATGTGTGCATCATTTCCTTCTCTGTCTGGGTGTCTTTGTTCAAACGATTAGCTCAGGGTTGGTTACGGCACAGAGGTGAAAAGGTCCGAGCTCTGCATCACAGCAGGTCAGACCACAGGTTTGGATGAATTCTTCCATGTTTTGCTGCTTTTTTTTTCTTGTTTTGTTGGAACAAAAAAAAAAAAAGGAAAATCCCCACCATTAAAACCAACTACTGAACTATCAGTCGTACCACGCAGCAAATCAAATCCAAGGATATTCTTTTTAAACACTTGCTTAGTGTAACATAAAACTATCTTTCATTCTGTAGAGGTGAAGGACCTGCCAGTGTCTCTTAAATGATTCAGCAGGAGAGGAAGGGCAGACCAAGGAAATGCCTACCTGACCACCGCCGACCACACCTGTGTTCTGTCTTATCTGTTCACTCAGCGTCCGACCACTAAATGTCTCCCTGCCTCGCTCAGGTCTGTCCAGCTGTCTTGTACTCTGGAGGCCACAGCACTCCGAGACACCCACTCATCCTCAGCGGTAGAGTGGGGTCAGAGATACATAATGTAGAAAGAAAGCAAGAGAGGAAGATGTTTGAAGCGGAGGGTATGGTGTATAATATATGCAGCCAGGATGTACAGGCGCTGAGGAGCCCCGGGGCAACAGGCAGAAACGAAACTCTGGAAGCGACCTATTTTCTTAAATACCTCCCCGAAATGTTACAAAGAACGAGAGAAAGAAAGGAATGAAGAAAGAAAGAAAGTGAGAGTCTGACATTTACCATAAGATCAGTTTAGAGGGATGTAACCTTTAAAATGAATGTTCATCCTGAGCTTAGAGGCCCGAGATACAAAAATAAAACATTCCTTACAACTGATTTCATGATGGAGCCTTTCAGTGCAGGCTAAGAAGAACACGAGGGCAGGACGGGAGCACGCTGTACGTACAGCCAGTAATCTATACACACCACATTGTGTGTTTGTGTTTACAATGAAATGTGAGAATGGGAGATTTTTCAGCACATGTCAGAGCCATGGGGCCTCTCAGTCATGCTGTAATAAGAGTGGACAGAGATTGTAATGAGACGGATGAGCGTGCCCATGCAGCTGTCTGCCACAACATATGGCGAGTGCAAACAATGGCAGGCAGCTGCATGCGATCTGAGCCACTGACCGGACCAGGATTTGCTCGCTGATGATCAGAAACAGCAATCGGTCCATCAATGCAGAAGGGATTAATGGAAAAACAGTGGAAAAAGAGAAGACAGGCTCATTCTCTGTGGCTCCTCTCACACATCCTCTCATCTCTTCCTCATGTATACATTAGCAGTTATATGCACACGCACGCACGTGACCTGACCGACAGCAGCACTCACTGTTTGCTGATCTCCTCACGGGGAAACGGCACCAACTTGGCGTACAAATCAGCTGATAGTTTCCATGGCGACGTGAGGCTTATTGGAATTTGCATAGCGCATGCAGCAAGGCATTCACAAAAAAAAGAGGAAGCCAGGAGATATGTGATCATTTTGGACCACACGGCGGGAAGACTGCCATCAGTGCTGAGAGATTTGTGCAGAGCTGAGGTCAGGAGAGCCAGTCGGGCTCTCTAGACTTATACAAGAAACGTAAGCATGAGCAGAATTCCATATAATCAATAACACATTACGCACACATTCGACTACAGAGAAATAGATTATTAGTTGATTCAGGCATCTTAGTGTGTGGTCAGAAACAAGCTCTTGTCCTGCACAAATTCTAAGAAAGACAAAACTGAAATGGATCAGTCAAGTGACATCATTTTATAAGCAAAAATATTAAGCAATAGTTAGCTGCACGGTGGCTCGGTGGTTAGCACCGTCGCCTCACAGCTAGAAAGTCGCCGGATCACTTCCTGGTGAGGACACCCGGGATCTTTCTGCGTGGAGTCTCCATGTTCTCCCCGTGCAGCGTGGGTTCTCTCCGGGTTCTCCGGCTTCCTCCCACAGTCCAGAAACATGCTGAGGTTAATTGGTGATTGTAAATTGTCCGTAGGTGTGAATGTGAGTGTGCTTGGTTGTCTGTCTCTAAGTGTAGCCCTGTGATAGACTGGTTACCTGTCCAGGTGTCTTCACCCTGAGTCAGCTGGGATAGACTCCAGCCCCCCTAATCAGGATTAAGGTGTGTATAGATAATGGTTGGATAGTTCCACCGTATTAAATGTGAGGATTTGTTATTTTTTGTCCCATACCAGTGTACATCTTTGAGGAGTCGACTAAGACAAAAGGAGAACCACAGATTTTTAGGCTCTTAGGTCATTTTTCACTTTAAAGACTAAACAATTGATCAATAGTGTGACTGATCAATACTGAAAATAATTGTTAGTTGCAGTTCTAGACCACACACACAGGGTTTGGTTAGTTGGATGGACTTTGTTTAAAAAAAAAAGAATCTGTCTTCACTACAAATCAATGTCTGTAGAAAAAGTGAACGTGTCGTTTTATTGATCGCAGCAGAATTGACTTTTCACTTGCACCCCTCGATGCTGTCGGAGCGTCACAGCAACACAACAGCAGACACTTCAGCACGGTGGAAGATTGTTAAAATGCTGGAGACATCGAAAGCAGAGAAAGGATTGTGTGTGCGAGTGCCGGGACACCCTGCAGCGACTCTTTAATACATTAACCAATACAGTAGCTGATAGGCAGGACACCAGCTGCACTAGAGGCAGAGGAGGCAGATTAGTAGCGAGAAGGATAACAGCTGCAAATTAAAACAGCTCCCTGATTGATTTCTTTCATAAAGACAAGCACTGTGGCTGCCCATTGGACAGGCAATAAAGTGCTGTTTACTCAGGCTAAAGCAAGGTTTGATCAGTGACAGGGACTGTGTGTGGCGACAAACTGGAGGCGAGCTCAGGTCAGTGAACCGAGGGTCCTCCTAAATGGGCAGCAATGGAGGTAAAACAGATCATTTCCAAAAAATGTTGGCTTGAGGAGGGTGACACAGCGAGGGTCAGGGGAGGCAGCAGCCTGTTTTAATCCGGGGGTCAGAATCTCCATGTATGGCAGTGATTGGCTGGGCCAGCATGCTTGACTGTCGGCCCGTTTACAGCAGGCTGGATGGATATAGGCAGCGTGTGCAGCATCATCCACCAGTCTGACATGTGTTTAGCCTTTTATTCAGCGAGTGCAGCTCTCCTCTTGAGCCATGCCTGGGAAACTAAAGTGAGGCCTCATAATGATGAAACAATAAGTTGTTGTTTTTTGTTTTTAAAGAAATGATTTCGTCTGGCACAGGCTGAATTATACCTCCTCAAATTTGAATCTTTTCTCTGTCTAGCGTCTCAGCTCCACGATCCTGAGGATGGCAGCAGCATTAAACACATCCTTCTATAAATTAGAGGTTTGTTCCATTTGCAAATCACTGCCACTGTCAGTCTCACTTTATACAACTGGGATGCTCGGCCGCTCCAGACTGGAAATGGGCAGCGGATGCCAGCGCTGTGCCAGCTGCTTACCCACATTTCTCATGCTTATGATGAAAATTATGAAGGTGAAATTTAGACTGGACGCAGGGAGCAAATAATTACACAATAACATCCACTCAGTCTGACTTATTGTTCGTACATATTTATGTTGTTTGTGATTTATTTGAGAGCGGCATGAATAAGGAGGCGACCAGATCATTATTGTGTTTATCATCTTTAAAAGAGATTTTAAACACTCTAAGATTTGTTTGTGCTTTGAGAAATGTACACACACACACAATAAGCGTTGTGTATGAGGACGATATGTGTGTTAAAAGCCGAGCACGTCCTGGATGTTTGACTTCAGTCTGTTTTCTTTTCTTTAGAGATTTTTTTTGTTGGTTTTTCTTTGCTGTAATTAAGGGTCTGAGCTTGATGTGTGTTTTTATCCTTTATTGCTTATATAACAGCAGCACAGTGAAGTGCTTTAACTGTTAACTATAATTCAGGGCTGTACAAACAAACTTTGAGTACTTGAACATGTCGAGGTGCAACAGGAGAAACTGCGTACACCGAGGAGCTGTAGTAGGACTGTTCCTGCTGACGCCATTGTTTCCCACATTCACCTATGTTTATGAACACGCATTCCTCTGGGTGCGTATCTGACGATCAGCCACGTCACAGGATACTGGTCCACATTAGTTTTCCCCGTGACCTTTCAACCAGCCGCCTCTCCTCCTGAATCTGGTCATTCATCGTCCTGTTGTTCAGCAGGAACTTCAACGCACTCTTAAATCATTCCAGCAACATTTGGCTGCTTTTCCCCCAAATTTAGTCCCAAAACAATCATAATGTCTGTCAGCAATAGTACACCTAACACCACACACACACTATACACTTTCTCTCTGTGTTTTCCTTCTACATATAATCCTGGATCTCAAACTGCTTTATCTCCCGTCGATCAAGCACCGTGGACCATTTCTTAGTTGCTGACTTTAAACTATTTGAGCCTGCGCTGGGCTTCAAGCCAAGTTATTTCATGCTATAAGCAACCTAATTAATTTGTTCTCAGATTGAATCACTGCGGTTTGTAGACCTTTAACCAGACTGTATCCTGCACCGTAGTCTGTCAAACAATTCTTTAATAGTTCTTCAATCCGTTGTGTAATTTGTATTATATTCACAAAAGACGGGATTTACGAATACATTAGCGATCCGATATCACCATTCATCAATTCTGCTTCTCTTTGAGCATCCTCTGTTCATAGTTAGCATGTTTCACAACAAGAGCTGCATTCCCGTAATGACTTTTTGGCTTTGGAAACGGCGAGATCACACTAAGATTAGAGAGCAAATCCCTTGAGATTTGGCAACACTGGTGTCGGCATTATCCACGCAGGAGAGGTTGCTACGGGATAGCCCCTGGGATTTCCTTCTAATACTGATTTTGATCTGGGGAGCGGGTTGATTAAGAGGCTCTAATAAGCCGCCTTCTCCTCTCATTTTCTCCAAGCTCTGTGTCCGGACACGAGCCCGCTGGACTGACCACACAGGGAACAGCATTACATAAAGACATAACGAGATAAAAATAACTCGAGCATGCTGTTTTCATCATCGCTTTGTCTCAGATGGAAAAGACAGAGGAGGATGATGCCCGTCAATCTTAACTACGTGATCTAACAGAACACGACAAACGGGGCTTTTGTCAGAATTATTCGTTATTATTCGCTGCACAACAAGTCTGGTAATGATGCTGAAGCTGTGTGCACTGTGCTGTGAAAAGGGTAAAACTTTAAAGAATTTAGAGAGCAGCGTCTTTTATTAGCTTTTCCCAAAACCAAAAGCGCAGCCGCAATCACACGCTTGGCACTCACCATAACTCATGAAACTCATCAACCCTTCAATTTACACTTGAAATTATTTTGGCACGGCTGTTGAGGCTCTCTGGTTCAGCACACTCACATAAACAGTGACTACAACATGAAAGTGCAAAGTTGAGTCAAGTTGTTTTACATCAGCAGTGAAAGAACCGTGTGGGAGATAAAAAAAAACACTTTTAACACATTGTTCCCAAACTGCAGTGGTTCTGCGTTAACCGGACTCTGAGCTGCTGAATGTTAGTTTGGCAGCTTCGTGTCCTTTCATGTGAAAAAGAGCTCACATGTGGCTCGACTGAAGGTGACCTGTAGCTGGAGGTGGAGTTAACTGGCAATACGAGGAGTTAAAGGGTGACCTTGCAGGTGAAAATGATAAAAAAATGAGGTGCAAAAATACATCAGAGAGATTTCAAATGTCTGCCAACATCAACGAATGCTGGTATGCACAGGAAAACTGGGAAACTCAGAAGACCAAAGGTTCTGTGGATGCTGAATTATTGCACAGCAAGATAAGAATGCTCCCCGGGGTGCAGGCGTGCACGTTTCCCTGTCAACAATCAGGATGTAGACTTCATGACCTCCATACCTCTGATAAGCCTTCTATCAAAATGATGGAAACAGGAATGTTTGGAGACTAAAAAGGAGAAGCTGGTGAGTGGACGCGCCGCCTCATCTGTCAAGCACCACGGCGGTTGTGTTGTAGCTGCCAGTAGAGGCGAACAGGCAGATGTTTGCTCAGGATTTCAGTGCAGAATAAAAGAACAGGCTCAATGTCCTTCAGCCATCAAAACTCATCCGGAGCAGAACCAAAGGGAACGGACCTCACGACAAACAGACAGACTTCCTACAAAAATATTAAATACGATGACTTCATTTGACTTCATGTGCATCAGTAATCTAATTACTTTTGAAGCCCTAAACTTGATGTCAGCTTGGTCAAATTAAAACTCAGCCTCGGCACTTTATTTTTTAAAATTTTTTCTAACTGAAGCACAGAGCCTGTAAGTTTAAGAAAGGTCTGACACTGTGAGACAGAGCTGCCTCGGTCCGTTAGTAGTGTTGTGTCGGTATCAGGTCCAGATTTAAGAGAACTTTCAAGGAATTCTTGTTCTGATGTGAGGCAGCAGCAAACTGTATAAAATCATGTTTTCTTTCACATGATCACTGAATCACTAGATTAGTTGCTGAGCAGATCAAATTTACTTTCAACTGATAAAGTGGCTGAAATCCAAATCCCATACAGTCTCACAAACTGTTGCGTGAGTACAGAATCCTGTACAGACATCGCAGCAGATCCTTCAGTAACTTAAGGAGACGGTGCTTACGTTAACTCATCAATTTATCCATCCATCCATCAAGCAGTGACGGTAACAGCTCTTCCAGATCAGCTCCTCAGGTTCGGCCCATTGAGACGCTCGCACTCCGAGACTTCCTAAACTGTCCCAGTTGAGTCTATGCTACTGTCCTCTGAGAGCTGCATCTGGAACCACAAATGTGTTAATGCAACGACGAGGGAGTCGAGTTTCCCGCAGATCACTAACCCTTTCAATTTACATCACGCTGCTCGGTTTACACAGGACCCATCGACTCTCAGCTTCTGTTCTCCGGGGAGATGGAGCTGCCTGAGGTACTTTAAGAGGGTCGACGTCACGCGCAGAATTAGGAGGCCAGACGACGAATTTCCAGCAATTATGGGCTTAAAGCGGCAGCCTTAGATGCATATCGTGTGACCGTGACCCGTGGCAGTAATGTTTATTAGCATAAAATATTGATTTAAGGAGTTTGCCTTTTAAATCCCTCCTTTAAGGAAAGACGAGCGAAGAAGATTTATGTTTAGGGAAAACATAGCAGAGAGAAGTCACTAAAGAAGGAATTAAAGCAGAGCGGAGGAGTATAAACATAGCAGTAGCAGCAGACAATGAACTGTGTCTCAATGCCCTCTTGCATCCCATAATATCCAAACGTTCAGCCTGTGACCCTGAGCTCCTCTCCCCTCCTGCTTGACCCACTTCAGGCCAACATGCTTCCATACCTCCATGGCCTACATCCAACACCAGACACAGGTGAGCTGATGTGCTGCTGACTGGTGTCTGGTAGGTGGAGGACGGAGAAATGAGAGCAGCGAGTAGGCTGAGGCTCTGGCAGGAGACTGAGGAAAACAGGGACTCCTGGGACTGCTGCCTGGAGATTAGTGGGACACTGACTGAAACTCACACAATCCACCTACTCTGCGCTGACGACCAGCTCTCAGCGTTATGCACAGCGGTATGCTAAGGACGGCATTTAAATTCAGGCGGATGCGTAAGACCTCTCCGGGAACCTTTTAATGAGAAACGCCTGCATGTCAGTCACTCGATGTGCCGAGTGGCCACGAGGTTTCAGGTGAGCCACCGGAGGAGGTGCACAGCTGCTCCCAGAGGACTTCCTCCGTGGTGTCATCCCAGCAAACCGACTCGTGTACCGCCGAGGAGATCTCCCGAGGCTCCGATGGCTCGTCTACAGTACCCCGCTACCCAAAGCGCTGCTCTTGAATGTAATTACAACAAATTAACATTAGTTCCTCCTCAGTCAGCACACCACAGGAGTCTTACATAATCACCATCAATATTAGCATACAAAGAGACTGTGCAGGGATGTGGCCCTTTGATCCTCTCTCACACAACCATATGTTCACTTTAGATTCTACATATTTTAAACTGACTTTTGCTCTCTCATTACTTAGGCGCCTTTTTATCGCTGCCCGTTTGACTGGCAGGCCCGGCTGAGCATCTGTGCCTCGGTGGACGACTTAAACCTAACTTTGAGACCAGAAGGATGAAATGCACAGCTGATTGGCAGCAGGATCCAAACTCTCTCAGCAAAGTATTATATCCTCTTTTAAATAGAAGCAAAATCAGCTGCACTCCTTTGCTGTGCTGACCCAGAAAAAACTTTGGTTTTTCCACGTGTCATGTCTCACTTTTTACTTTTTACTTCTATACTGTGAGTGCAGTCCATACGAACACATACGCAGTGCAGCATATCACGTAGACAGAACCTGTCTGTGTAATGTCATTTTAAGAATCTCCAGCCATGTTGGAATTTAGGATTTGAAGACATATTGCAAATGGAGTCCAATAAAATGGATGAAAACATATTTTTTTCTTAAACTGCAGCAGCGTCTCTGTTGGTCTACACCTCCTACTATCATCCACCCTTTGGTTCCTCACTTGGACTTCTTTGAAAACTTGTTTATTTGTTTTGGGCCATCAAGTGCAAATGAAACAGTCATTTGGTCCCAGTTTCAGCAGCCATTAGGTACCAAGTACAAACAAGCCCTCGGACTGTTTGATGGCGCGTACCATTGGGTAAACTTTATTTAAAGAAACAGTTCAGCTTTTAGGAAGTGAATTAATTCACTTTCTTTCAATGAGAGAATCGATGCTAGTTTTATATCTGTCCAGCTGCCACCGGTGGGGACTTAATGAAACCAGCCAGGAAATAATCTCTCATGTAGCCCCACGTGGACGCTTTTGGATTTTTGTGGATATTGGTGGACAGTTTCCAGTCTTTAGGCTACGTTAAACCAATCAGCTGCTGTCTGTGGTGGCTTCATATTGAGAGATGTTTCCGTCTTCTCATCTGGCACTTGACAAGAAAACAAATAAGTGCATTTCTAAAAATACTAAACATTTTTTTAAAAATTCAATTAAAAAAATAAAAGAACTGCGTGCATTTCTTTCCTTGCTTTTACAAATAGTTATTAAATAATGCCAGGGAGCACCGAGTGCAGAGTAAAAACCGCAGCCTTCCGACCACTCTCCCTCTCTGAGGACATTGTGCTATCACACCAATCAGTTAAGTGACAGTCTATCTTATCACTAAGCCTGTCCTTCTCACTCACTTCCTCACACTCTCTCTCTCTCTTTTTTTCTCTCCCCCCTCTGTATGAAAGAACCTCTGCTGTACCTTCTGCTGGTTTAGAAATGAAACATATTCGAGAATGTGACAGCGCGCTGATGGGGAATTAGGTGACTGCCAAACGGTTTGATGTAGCCCAACGAGAAGGTTTCAGCGCGTCACAAACAATCAACTAAATTACAACATCAATGCGTCTATTTAAGGATGCGCTTGGTGGGGAGAACGAGTGGGAAAATAACAGGCTGAAATAGAAAGTCAGAGGCAAAACGTGCAACTTAGTGTGTGCATGTGCGTTTCCCTGTGTGTGTGTGTGTGTGTGTGTGTGTGTGTGTATGACAGCGTATTTATTTATAGAAGCCCCTTGGGAGCGGAGTGCCATTACTGTGCTAAGGTAGAAAATCTGGTGGGGCTGTGCTGCATGTCACACTAAGGTGGCTTCATCACTCCTCGCAGGCTGTGCCTCATTAGGATGAGCAACACCCCGGATAATATTAACAACCGCCTCTCTTCTGCATTGTCCTTCCAAATGTCTTTGTGTAAACACCACCAGAAAAACCAGCACAACTCCTCTGCGGATAGCGGTTGATGAAAACACCTCAATGTCACCGCGGAACACTCGCGTCGGTTTTTATTCGATTTCATACAAAATTCACGAAATGGTAAACAAACAAAAAAACCAAACATGCACCAGTGGATGTTTCATGCTGTCTGTCTTTATTGATTGTCTGTCTTTGAATGGGTTATTCTGTTCCATAAGAATTAAAGAGAGTAGGAGGAGGCATTGATCCGGAAAATCGAACCGAACTCCCCAAGACAGTTTCTCTTCTTTAGCCGAGTACTTCTGGTAACACACCGACTGATTCCTAATGCAACAACTGCTCCTTTTAAGTCCGCACAGGTAAGCAGAGAGGCGAGGAGATCAGCAAACGCACCAGCAAACAGGGCAGAGCAACGATATCATCTCCTCGTCCTGCCTTAATCTGAGACAATCATTAGGTGGGATCGCTGGGAACGGCTCTCGCCTCCCTCCCACTCAAACCCACCTGATCCGAGGAGCTGCATTATCTCTGTAAACTGCACTGGGACTTGCTACTTTAGACACCAAAGCATCACAAGCTTGCCGTGGGGGACTCTGCAGAGGATCAGATGGGCACTAGATTTTCAAAATACCAATCATATAACCTGATCTGAAGCCTGAGTGGACGCGGCTCACTCTGAGTTGTAAAATGAGGACTGCAGATGGAGGGATTTAAACACGGCTCTGGTGTTTGCCTTTCATTCTCCCTCTATTTGCTAAAGATCAGGAGCTATTGAGTGTCTGGAGAACAACGGGTGTCTCTTTCTGTCACCCATTTGCCATTTTATCTCAGTCACATAAGCTGTGCTGCCTCAGTTTGCCTCTTCGTCATGTCCGTCGGTTCACCTGAAAGCTGTGTTTGTATCAGGAAGATGGCACATTGGACATTAAAAAAAAGAATAAAGTCTGCTTGGTCTACTGTACTGTCATGAAAACAATGCAAGCCGATATGCTCCTCACATCTGCAACCTGATGCTTTCTCTAACGCAGCCTGTCTACCGTAGCAGAGGTGACGCCCCGCGCTGAGAGACGGGAGGTGATCTCCAGCTAATTGAACCCTGTTGTTGACTGTTCGTCCATGGAGCTTTCAGGTGTTGGGTTCTGTATCAGGTTCAAGTAATTACTGTTCCTCGGTCTGCTGCGAGCACGTGGATTTACTCCTGCCTTCAGAGAGGAGGCACTTCAGAAAGCACGGCTGCCATTTAATCCAGGGAAGAGTTTGAATCATTGCTGTCTCACAGGTTCATGCTTGTAAAAAAGACTTTTAGGACGGTTGTAAAAAATGCAGCTCAGATATTTCAACACTTTCTTTTTCACTTTTCTTTTCACGAGGCTTAGATATCTTCAACATCTCGACGAGGACACAATAAGCTAATGGACCTAGAGAGAAGAAGCTGATTTGAATATGTGTACCGAACCTTATCTACCCCTGTGTATCATGTGACCCGCCCCATCTCGAATAGGAACCCTGCAGGAGACGACCATTACTCAAAAGAAGCACTCTGCTCATTAGTAAACCATTACAGTGGCATAGTAATTACAATGCATTCTGTTGCCACCCTCAGCCATTAAGAAGCAGCTTTTGGTTCAAAGAATGAAGACAGTGAAGAGATTCAACGGGAGAAAGCGGCGCTGCTCTTGAAAGGAAATTGCTTTAGGAGAACTTGCGTGACAAACCAACAATGAAATCTTCTCCGGCACACTCGGCTATTACTACAACCGCTTCCAACCAGCTCAAATATTCAGAGGATGTCATGGTTGAGAAGCGAAGATCAGCGCCGCACAATGTTCAACAAAATCAGTCGAGCCTCTTGTACAGCAGCCGAACAAAAGGCCAAGGCGCTGAGCTCTCTCAGCCACGTTGTCATTTCATTGTGTTTCTCTCACTATTCGTTGACAACTTGTTAAGTGACCCAGGATGAGGTGTACATGATGGAGGCAGTTGGTTAAAAATGCACGAGACATCCTTTTGTCCAGCTGTCACCAACCGATGACAGGTGAAGGTAAAGCGCTCGAGCAAAGACGAGTAAAGTCAGGGAGAGTCGAGCAAAGAAGAACATCAGAGGAATCAGGGATCGAACGTATGGATTAAAGCTCCACGGAAAATACCTCTGCTCCCTGGAAGTCTAGTGAACTGACAACAGAATTTCACTGCAGCCTTGCCTGTCATTTCCGTACGGGTGGCTGGAAACTGACCTTTTCAATCTCAGCCTGCCGAAGCGAGCAATAAAAAAAAAAAAAAACAACTCGCAACTGTGGCTGAAGAAGAAGCACGCAAAGGCCTCGGGTTCGGATGTCTAACTCTCTGGAAAGTTCTGTTTCACTCTTCGGGTGACCACTACACGGCCCACACCACTCTGCATCCGCTTGAGTGATGCTCTCTCGCTGACAAGTCCGTCTGAATAATGAATGAAGTTCTGCTGCAAAGTAGTCGTGCGTCCGTCCCCTCGCTGTTGACCTCTCACCTCTTAAATGTCAGCGTCAGTGAAGACCTCTGCAGCCCACGGCCGCACCGATGTGTGAAGAATGTAAGGGCAGCCAGATAAGGCATTGTACTGAAAACCAAGCAAGGATTTTGTACGTCTGTCCAACAGAGATACCATGTAGTGTGTGTGTGTGTGTGTGTGTGTGTGTGTGTGTGTTCATACTGTGTTGGCCCAGCTGGCTTGTGTGATAAACTAATGTAGCCCACTAGACCACCTCTCTCCGTGGAAACCGCCAATGAAAGGCTGCTTTTACTCCAAAACCACGTACGCCACATTATAAGCATGCAGGTTGATATGTTCACTAGCCGTCTCTCTACCTGCACACACCATGACCCAACAATGCACACAAGTCCAATCTTAAATTCTCCACCGCCACACACACACCGCACGCCAGCGTTAAAAATCCATAATAATTCCAAATTCATCCTCACAATTTCACTAATGTGCTCCTCAAGCACAACTTTAGCCATGCATAATTAATAATTGTTTTTGCAAATTAGGGTAAAATGAATGCCTCTTAAGCTGACATTGCACACTCGCTGGCGAACAGCATCCCACTTACACACCCAGCAGTCACAGAAGAAGTCATGTTTCTTTCCATCTGATGAATTTCGGTTCAATATTCGCCCTCCTCTTCGGCCCACTTTCGCTCCCCATCAACTCTTGAGGGAAATATCTGGATCTTTAGCCGCTAAACGCATTAGGCTCACGAGCTATCTGCTGAGTGTTTGTTTGTCAGCTGTGTCGTGCAAAGACAGTGTTTTGGTTTTTTTTTTCTTCAAAGCTTTTCCACTTAGAAACAGCTGACTGTTGCTGCTGGAGCCGATGCTAATGAGAGCGATGATAGTCAGCTAAAGCACTTATTAGCGGTTGTTAACCTCTCACATGATCATCTAATGCACTGTCAATATAAAGCCGATGATTGGAGCAGCGTTCAGAGCATGAGATGACTTTTAATGAAAGAGAGCCTTCACTTGAACGCATTAACATTTTACCAGATGCGCAAAAACTTGTAACCTCAGCACTCCGGTTTTGGTGTTTGTCTCTGTGCTATAACCTCAGATGGAAAACCGTCCATCCAACCCATGATCTTATATAAGCCTCCCCTCATCCATGCTGGTCTAATTGAGGATGTTTAAATATACATGAAAATATTTCTTTTCCCGCAAAATGTTATTTTTATAAGTCAGCATTTTTGTTTTTTCTTAATCTATCTGCTGTGTGCTAAATCTGTGAACCAATCGAGAGCCACACAGGGGAAATAAGGAACGTATAGCCGGCCTGCGCATTAGGTCATTTGTGTTGTCACGTAATTAGTCAAACATGAAAGAGGTCCAGAAGGAAAGGACAGTTGCTGGCAGGCAAATCGAGCGGCGTGTCCATACTGGTACCACGGCACCTCCATCAATGAGGGAAGTCATTTATATTTATATACGACAGCAGCTGAATCCTGCCCCTTTGAAACAACCTTCATTCCTGAGGAAATAGAAGAGACATGCGTGGGTTAAACTTCATTACCTATACATGAACAATATACAGCTCCAGACTGAAAGCAGTTTTCAGAGGGAGCTTTAGCTTAGCTTTATTTCTAACGCGAGGTGGAAACTGTGGTTGCAGCGTAAGTCTTTGAAGTCTCTGATGAATCATTTAGGCTTAGCAGATAAGATGCATAACGGAAGACACTCTGACCACTACACAAACAACCTAATCCTCATCCCTGCAGCTCACCGGGGGCCAGATCTCCTCTATAGATTAGCAGTCACTCTGAAGGGACACTTCCCAAACCGAATTCCCATTTCGTGTGTTTCCGCACGCCGATCAAACAGCATCAAAGGCGTGCTTCAGATCAATGATGCTAATGTCTCTCTCAGTTTGGAGCGCAGCTTCATTAGAGGCTGGATTTCAGTCGAGTGGAGACAAAAAATGGAGATGAAGGTAAAGAAGGAAGCATGTTAACACTTTGAAAAAAATGGGCTTATTTTCACCTCAGTGGCTGAAACTGGTGTCAACATGCAAAACAGGCACAGCATGTAATGTGTGATTACAAACACACACAAAACTGATCTGTAGCGAGTCTTTGCAGATTAAAGCCATAAGTTGAAGCAGGAGTGTTAAAGCAATTATTTATATCCATTTAGGTGAATAAAACCAACGTATTTATAGAGTTCTTTGTATCTTTAATTAGAATTTGTACAATAATGAGTGCTTACATGCTGATTAGGTGACTTGGATGTGAATAATGAGAGGAGGGAATACAATAGAGGAAAACAGAACCAGGCAGAGCGAACGATAAGAGAGCACGGACGAGAAAGAGAAACAGAGGGACTCGGTTTCTCTCTGTCAACCTGCCAAACAGTCCTTGTGACTCTGTGTTAGCCCACTTGGCGATATATGGCGCTGCAATCAGTCTGGCAGCTGGGAAACCGCGTGCCGCTGATTTATGGCCGTTCGAAGCTCACCTAAGCACAACGGAAGAGTTGCTGTCACCCGGCAACAACCCTGGAAAACAACTCGTAAAATGCACCTTGTTGGATCGTCCCCGGCACAGAGACAGTCGCAGAAAGGTAGGAGAGAGACAAACAGAGACAGAGGAAACTCTCCGCTCCATTACTCAGAGCCACGGCGGAAAATAACAACACAGACCATAAAATCAGAGCGAGTGTGTTGCCACGTCTCTGCTGATTCCTCCTGCACTGTCTGTGACACGCTGCTGGAGGTTAGCATGGCTGGCTGCACGTCCTCATGCAGAGCCATCAGGAGGAGGTGGTCCCTGGAAAGTCACACATCTCAGACCCTCTCAAATGGCCAGTCAGGGTGTGTCCTCACTCAACCCAGCTTGTCTTACATCTTAATGTCTTTGCCATTGATTTCCTCCCATTCTTGTAAAATGTCGTCTGCCAGGCCGTACGGGATAAACGGGCTGCAGGTAACCGAGCGCAGGGGATCGCTCCACCCTGATGCCGCTCCGAGCCGAGGCCCGGGAACGCAGAGCGATCTCAGGCTTCACCGGCAACAAAGCAAAGTGCTTACAGTGAAGTCAATCGGGCATATCTGATGCGTGCGGTAAGATGTGCAGTTAACGGCCTCTGGTCATGGCTGTCTCGAGCTCAGCGAGAGGAAAAGTTTCCGTGCAATTAGTTCAAATAGCCTCTGCCAAGGCAAAAGAAATGAGTGTCAGCTTTTATAGCTCAGTATCCTGTTCTGGTCCAAAGCTCCAGTGGGTACAGACAGGCTTTTAGGAGGCAGGAATTCATCTCCCCAGAGTGTACAAAGAGCAAAAAATCTGTTTATGAGGGCTGTGTGAGTTAATGGGGTGGCAGCGGTCGGCGCTGTTGCCTAACAGCAAGGAGGTCGTGGGTTTGAGTCCGCTGTGGGGAAACTGGCACGCTGGTCAATCTAAAATGGCTGTAGGGTTGAATGTGAGCATGCACGGTCGTCTGTCTCTTCCTGTTAGTCCTGTGATGAACCAGCGACCTGTCCTGGGTGTAAACTGCCCTTCTACAGACCCAGAGCCTCCCGGTGACCCTCTGCAGTAACGAGAGCTCAGCTAATGGATGTTTATGTGAGTCGGTGTCATTGCTTTATCTCTGAAATTTAACAGGACGTCAATAATCAGAACTTGTTCCAGTTCAGTTTGTAGGTAATCATTACAGTTAATCAATTCACCATTAAGCTGTAAAGAATAAAGTCTGCTGTGTGGTTATGATCTACGTCTGGGCTCGACAGAAACAAATCAGCACAACAGTTTGCATCAGTCGTCTGGAATTATGACAACTTCTAATGAAATCAAACTAAACTGAGTTAGCGGTGTTGGCTTCTCTACAATCAAACGTATTTATTTAATCGGTGCTTGTTCAATTAACGGCAGCAGAAGCACAAGCGTTTACAAATATCAAGTTGTTCTGAGTAGTATTTCGACATCAATTAAATAATTACTTTTGAAGTGTTAAATACCATAATAACTGTTTTTGTTCGCACATTTAAAGAGTAAGTTGACCTCAAGGTAAAGAAAATGTCGTTGTCGAGTCAGTTTCATTGAGTTCCCTTCACGTGACTTTAGTCTGAAATCAGCTAAGTCAGAAATCTGAGTTTAAATTACACACGGTATTAAGCTGATCTAATTAACAGTGTGATTAACACATACAGGAATCTGACTCTGGCACAACAAAAATTCATTTCCTACTCTCTTATAACTGGAAAAAAAATACTCTTGATGTCATGGAAAGGACCAACAGGACCCGATGCCACAGTTTGGCTCAGAGAACTGTCCAATACATCACATTAAGATACGCACTGAGAGATAATGTGTCACACTTTCAAAACATCTGGTGACCTTTTGTAGATTTTTTTATTATCTGTGTCTGTAAACATCCACAACAACTTTGCACCATACAGTATTTAATTTCTGACTCCTCAGTGTTTACATTTACATATTTATAGATATAGATTTATAGATATACATATTTATAGGATGTATGTTCTGTGTTCCGTTGTTCTTTGTGTTTTTCCTTTATTCTGTTTTTTTCTTCTTCTATATATACAAAATTCTTGAGCTTCACTAAAACGGTAAATGGAATTCTGTATCATGTAAAATGCTCAATAAAAACTTTCTGACCTAATTAACACTGTAATCATGTCATCACAACCCATCAAAAATACTGTTTGCAGCTTCGAGGGTTTCTGTAAATCAGTGAAACAGGATTTCTGTCTCACAGTCATGCATTTAACTTCGTCTCCTGAATACTTTTTAGAGTGTAGTTAACTTTGCAGTGTGAATTTCTGGCACATTAAAATGTGTTTTCTTCCAACAGCTTTGCTGCTTAAAGGTTGAAACCAAATGAAGGCATTTAATGTGTTTTAGTTTAATTCAGATGAATACTGTTAGCACTGACCCAAGTGAAATAAGAACCAAACTTCATCTCCATCGTTGCCTTCACTGTGTGAGACGAGTGAGGCGGACCATCAGATATACTGGATGTCTCAGGAGGCTTTTGTTAATGTATGACGCTGTCACTTTTAATAAACTGACTGAGAAAACTGGGTTTCAAATAAAGTCTGCTTCAGAGGTCAGAACTATTTTTTAATGCCAAACCTGTGGGAATGTGATTTATCGACTGACATGATCCCTCTGAGGCTGATCGGCACCGCTGGGAGAACCCAGCAACAGAGGCATGCTGGGACGTGGGCCGGTTTCGTTCACAGCTACTTACCCTTTCATAGCACCGGGCCACTCTACTGTAAGAACGATGACATCAGCATTCAGCGCACACATCCTTTATTGATGAAATGATTACCTGCAACTTTTCCTCCTGTTTGGGGCCGAATCTCGGTACCAATGAGTGTGAGCGCAAAACTACTCAACGACACTCCCGAGCAGGAAGACGGACGATCAAGTCCTGCACGCACCGTGTCCTCCACCGCTGCTTTGATATGAAAAATGAATCGTCTGAGAGAGAGGATGCCGGTGCCGCTATGTGTTCTGGGGGAGGGTGTAACTCCAAAAGGGCCGGGATGAAGACATCTGGAGCTATAGATATTCTGGATCACACCTTCTCTCTCTGGCATCAACTCAAGCGTTATTAATGTGCAATAAAAATTTTATCAGCACTGAAAAATAAATGAGGCAGAATATGTGTTTGGGAACTGGCAATTTCACTGATGCAACTCTTCAATTAAGCCTCGGAAACAAGGCTGCGCTTAATGACTGCCATTTAACCTCAATTTGACATTTTTACTGTTCTCCTTCTTGTATGGGAAACTAAACCATGAGGAAACGATGCTATTTGTCAACCAGCGTCCGCCTCACTCCCCTTTCCTTCAATCAGAAGTTTCTGGGCCTGTAACTGTACAAACTGTACAAACTGTGCAACACATAGTACGGCTCTAGCGTGTTTAGCTGAGGACCAGAGTTTGCACGCTAGTAGGACCACTGGAGGAGAACATAAATCGTGCTCCTATTTCCAACTGGGGTGGATTGTGGAAATAGATTTGAGCTGAACAGCACAGCTAGGAAGGACATGGGTCAGCGCCACAATGTACAGCAGTGAATGTAAAGATCCTAAAGGGGCTTCATGAGGTGGAAATAGTGCTCGTGAGAATGTTTTTAAAAATTATAATAGTTTTCCAGAATATTGCACAAATGCAAAACGAGGCAGATTGTTGGTTGATGACTGTGCTGTGGACCGTGTCTTCAGCCTATTATGAATCTGCAATGTAAACATTGTTACGTAAGAAGACTATTAATATTTGGTCATGCTCCTGATCTTTATTCCATAATTCCCCGTCAGCGGCGCTCAGCGAGCGGCGGCAGAGCTGAGTAAATATCCGGATTCAAACGTGTATATTTGCTCACGCAGTCTCGCTGCAATCAAGTTTATTTTTAAACCAGACCACGGAGGATAATCAAACACGGATTACAGCTAGTAATTAAAAAACTGAAATCATCTAAAAGGATATAATATCATATAATAATCTACTTAGAAACCTCGTCTAATTAGTTTCCATTCACAAGATACATCAGACTGTAAAGTGGTTTCTCTGCGTCCAGCAGCCACAGAAACTGACTCCACTGGTGCAGAAGTCAAGGAAAGACGTGAAAGTTAGTTTGTTAGTGAGTTAGTCATCTTCAAGTGACACAAATGCAGATAAAGCTGATTTCTGTCAAGTCAAATGCCAGTTGTGCTTTTCTTACTTTTAAAACCACACTACTCCTCATCTTTCTTTTGCTTTATATGTACCTTTGCATTTAAAGCATGAGTTAACCTCTGTTTTATTAATTAGGATGAAATAAACTTTATAACTGCTACATGTTTGGATTAAAAACAATAGAAACACAAGTAAACTAAAACATGTGTAGTCTAACGTGAACCCGTTGTCATCCGCTAATAGACTGCTGCTGTATGAGCTGGTGTCAGGGGGGCAAAGAAAAGTCTGTGGAGTCATTAATAAAGTGAATCACTGACAATAACAGAGGATTATGAGCTTTTTCATTTTGAAAGGTTGATTTAATATCAGCAGCGGCAATAATCTGCAATGAAGACGTGATAAAGATCAACCGACTCCAAAACAATCCAATTTATTACATAAACTCAGGGGCATATTAAAAGCCTGTTTATAAAGAGTCTAAAGTAACTGTAATAGTGCAGCAGCCTCCACAAAGACTGAACTGGGTGAGGATGGTCTTTATTCCATCCTATTTAAGCATATGTGTGGACTAAACAGGCAACAGAAGTCTGACATCACTGATCAGCTGTAAAAACCAAGTCAGGCTTCTTCTGCTCATCTTATTTTTAAAGATTCTGCCAATATCGTTAACCTGAAGCATGTTGGCAAAAAGACACGAAGTGTGAGTAACGCCTTCAGCTCCAGTCGTTTCCTTGGAGGGATAGATGGGAGCTCCATTGTCAGCTCAGTTTGACATGACGGATGAGCTGCAAGCCAAGTTTTGCTTGCTTGTGAATGGAAACGCGCTTGTTCCTACAGCGCGAAGCTCAAGACAGACCAGAGAAAGTGTGTCGTGATGAAGCGTGTCTTTAAGCTATGTGATTGAATAATTATGAAATATAATTAAGAGCTTCAGTAGTTCAAGGTCAGAGATGGAGCAGGTTCTTTGAATAGACGACGTCCATAAATTATGCAGGAGCCCTCGGCTCAAGGAGGTGTTTGAAATTTCTCTGAGTAATGATTTGACCAGGATATCTTCTGCTTCTGGAATACTTGGCATGCTGTTCCACCGGGGAGGTCTCCTCGTGTCATCCTCATACATTTCAGTCATCTGTGATTCACATGGCTAAGTTAATATTTTTCCTGTTGCTCTCTCTGGTAACTGAAGTGAGTAAACGGGCTCTAATACTTTAATGTGCCCAATCCCCAAACAGCTGCACTGGTTAAACGCAATTAACATTTTAAGTGAATATTGACCCAGTCACATCTTTAGCGAGTTGGTTCGCTTAAAATTGCTGTTAACATGACAACATTCATCGATCCAGCAAAGCAAAGTTCTCTTGTTCCTGGACTGTGAGCTATGAGACCGTTAATGAGCTGGATGATTGAATACTGGACTGGAAATGAGGCAGGGGCAGCTAATGAAGCCAAGAGGGGCGACTGAGGAGAGGAGGGGCTGCATAAAGGTCTAAAAATACGTGTTTTTGCTCAGGAGGGATTCTTGCAAACCTGAGATGGATTAAACTCTAACAGTAAGTGATGAGACTGTGCATCCTCTTTGTTGCTAGTGCAAAACAAACATTCAATAATTACCCCAAGAGACTCGCCCGCTGACAGTACTGGCTCGGCGAGTATCTGAAACCTATTAGGGGAGACAATGAAGGCTGTCATGTTTTCATCTAAAAGAGCACAGAGAAAAATGGGTCTTAATTGACTCACCGGAGAAAAGTGCCTTTTCCTCAGTAAAGTGCACCTAGTTGACTTTAGATCGTATTGATTAAGGAGGACGAGCAAAATTAGTTTGCAAAGTCGCACTATGTTCACTACACACTGATGAATAAGCAAAAACTTTGGAGACGGTTTTGAAGTTCACCTCTGAGTACAACAACATCCCCTCCTCTCAATCCATCGCTCATTCTTCCTGCCTTCTGTACTCCAGCTGCTGGAAGTGACAGATTAAAAGCACTGGTTCAGGTTAAAAGGAAGTCAGACATCAGATCAAGGCGCCCTCACAGACAGATTTCTGCTAGCCTCTGGATGTTAAACTGGATTCCTCATCACACTCTCTCTCTCTCTCGGTTGTTGTTGTTGTCTCCAACTCTTTTCTAAATTTAAACCCCACTCATCAGGATCCAAAAATGGAGAAATCATTATTTTAAAAACTTTAGAAACAGAGGCCTGCTGGCTGTGTGCCAACCATCTCTCAGGTTACCTTCACTCTCTCTGCCTCATGCAGGAAATGTGGCACCAGTGGAAAAAGACAAAAAAGACAATCAGGAGTTTGGACTCTACCTTAGCAGCAAATGAAGAGCTGGGCTTCTCCAAGAGGTCCCAGAGTTTCTTCCTCTTCTCAGAACAACACGTGGTAGTAAACTCCTCTCCTTCCCTCTCCCTCATGTTCTCGGCCTCTCTTTTGAGCTCCTCGTTCATCTGCTCCTTCTTCTGGTGGTACCTGGCCTGGCAGCAGGACTCCAGGTAGATCTCATCGATGCCCCAGAAGTCCAGCTCTTGGCTGAAGGAGAGGGCGCACATCTCCTCCATCATGTGCAGCTTCCCGGTGCGGTAGAAGTTGAGGATGGAGGTGAAGGCTCCGGGGTGTCTGTCGAAGAAGTACTCGTTGCCATCCAAACTGTAGTCGTCGCATATCTCCATGATGGAGTCGTGGGTGTTGCAGTCCCTCAGCTTGCCCAGCCGGGTGCGGGGCAGCCGGTCCAGCGTCCTCCACAGGACTTCGTGGAGGAGCCCGCCGACGTTGAGCCTCACCCGGCGGGAGTGCGTCTTGCTCCGGATAATGTCCATGGTGTCCGGTGGCAGCGTGGAGGCCAACCGAGACCCGGCTTTGATCATCTTGTCTCAAGTCACTCGGTCACTTGGAGATGCAGGCTGGTGGGTTAAGAAGACATGGTCCTGTGGGTGACCGCATCAGGGCCCCTCTTCGTCTCTTGTACCTAAAATGTAAATATGAACACAAAAGAAGAACATATGAGGGAGTGATTGGGGCGCAGCTGAACGGGCTCTCCCGGTGTCCTACAGCAGCAATGTCAGGTGGTTTATCCACTCATCAGAGCACCGAATAGATATTTTAATCAGCTTTAAGAGGCACAGCCGCTTTTCTTGCTGACACGGGGTGGAGGTGAGGGGGGGTTGGAGCACCGGGGACGACGATAAACTCCACCGGGGAGCGCTGTCCGGTGCTGAAACGCCCCACTGCCGACCCGAGGACCGGCGGCGGACTGTCGCTGTCCGCGGACTCCGGTGCTGAAAGCGCCTCGGCTGGGGTGGGACGGCGACCAAACCCCCCGGTTCAAAGGCAGAGTGTCAATGTGTTCCCCGGAGTGGTGCTAAGCTGCACTAATGCCGACACCGATTATCAACTTTGATTAACACGGTATCATCATCATCCCCCTTGGAGCCCGTCCTTACGAGTTTACGGTTGTGTCACCGCGTTTACGCACGTTTACATGATTCATTTTTTAACAACTGTGCCGATATGCAAAGTTATTTTGATGTGTGTGTGTGTGTGTGTGTGTGTGTGTGTGTGTGTGGAGCCATGCAACACAACTGCTTTTTTTTTTTTTTTTTTTTGCAGGGAGATTTAAATCAATGGGCTCTCACTGTTAAATACATTGAAAAGGCTCGATTCTCCAGACGCACACAGGACATCACATCTCCAACTAACAGCAAATCATAATGCAACCTGGAGCTAAAACATACAGGTCCAAACACAATCAAGAAATACGCAGGACACATACGGGTCTTCCTTATGTCCCGGTTCGCCTCACGGACCCACATCAGCAACATTTCAGGAGTAAACGCGTTCAAACTTGTCCTGCCCGTCCAGGTCTGCGCTGTGCTGGGAGCGGATGGAGGCATCATGAGCTGCGCACCGACATGGTGAAGAGCAGAAGTGAGCCGCACAGACAGCAGAACCGTCCAGTCCGCCCTGTGCACCACTTCCTCCAGCGAATCAACAAGTAGACTCCAGAGAGTAGCCGGGAATACACTCGGTGTGTCTCCTCTACCTGCTCGCAGTGTGTGTCTGTCTGTGTGCGCGTGTGTGTGTGTCTGCGTGTGCGCGCGCGTGTGCGTGTGTGTGTGTGTGTGCTGGCTGGCCGGCGCCTCTGACTGAACGGGATCCTGCAGGGGCTGATTTCACTCAGGCTCCTCCAGCGGCGCAGCCTGTGTGAAGTTAACCCTCAGAGAGCCGGAGCTCAGAGCAGCTGCACCGAGTTTCTGCTCCGTGCAGCAGGAAGCAGGTTCGTCCAACTCACAGCCCGCGTCAGGAGTGGAGGAGGAACGATTATAAAGTGATCTAAGGGCTAAACTGAGACAATGCATGAACCTGATTGCAGATCAAACCGAGTCCAGCACATTTCAGCTGCATGTTTTCTTTTTTGTTCTGAAAACATTCTAAGAAGGTTCTGCAGAGATCAAGTATTAGTACTTTTTTTGTTTTGTTCCCAGAATGTTCTGCTTAAAGGCAGGATAATGTTCTCTAAAGGAGACTACAGTCGTTCCTAAAATGTTCCCAAAATGTTGCATTGAGATTCTCCTTCCTTTGTTATCAGGCTGTTGTGGGTTTTATAGAGAAATATTCCATCATGTGTTACCTCAACAACACCCGAAGAACATCACACAACGTTCTGTCTTCATGAATATATCATCTCACAGGAACATTTAACCCGATTCAGGACTTTCATGTTTCCACACGTAGAAGGTCTTTCTGGGTCCATCAGACCCCAAGAAAGAATACATGCAAAATATCTGTTGGTATTCATTATAGGCTTTTAAACTATGCTAAATGAATTTTCTAATAAGTTGATGTATTTTTGGTTCCAAATGCACGACAGATGTCCCTCTTCAAAAATAAAAAACAACACCTGTCAGCTGAACCAAATGGCCCGGTGTCCAAAAGAGCCCAGAAGTCCTGAAAAGGGTTAAAGGAGATGTCCTGTTCTATGAGGCTTTGTTCGCATCCTGGTCATGTTTTTGAAGGTTTTTGTTGTCATGTGACATAATCTGTGACCCAGACAACATCCTATAACATCCCAGAATGCTGCGGTCATGTCTTCAGTCTAAAAATGTTTTAAAAAAAATTTTAGGTTATGGTAAAGCCAAAGTTACGGGAACATTCCCCGCGAGCTGAGCTGTCCCTCCAGCAACAGGAGATAAATGCACAGTCAGCACCACTATAAATGGCAGACATGCAGGAATCCCCCGTAGGAATGGTTTAGTGATCCCTGAATGCTTTCTAAATGTTAAAACACAAAATCTGATTTAAAGAAATGTGCTCAGCAGGATAACTCAGACAACAATGCAGGCTTTGGCTTCATGACAGTCAGACTTAGAGGATAAGTTCATCACTTAAAACATTCAATTAAACTGAGATTTAAATCTGTTTGGGCTTGCAAGTTCTGAGTTAATCCACGATTTTGTCCAGACTTTGACGCCTTCGTGTACCTTTCCAAGTGGCAGAAGTGAAAACGTGAGCGTGTTTCTTGTTGTTCCTGGAAGACCTCCTCCCTGGCAGCTGACATTCTGCGATATGCGACAGATCTTCTGCGTGATCAGCTGCTTTACACATGATATATAAATCTAAACTTTCCACTCTGATTCACTCTGCAAACAGCAGGCATGTGTCAGTGTGATGGATGTGTGAGCAGCTCTGTGTACAGTACAGACAGTACTCTCATTACACTCGTGTTCTGCATTTGAAATAAAGGACACTTTCATTTTTACAACTCACGAAGAAAAAAAAAGTGAAAATCGTGAGCAGCGTGATCGTGTGACTGATGGACGGATCCCAATAAGTTTGACAAAGCAAAGGTTTTACACAAAGTATAACTTACATTTATTGATAAATAGCAAAAATAATTACATACGGTATTACATAAATAGAGAATAGAAAAGTACAAACGGCATATTGACACTATAAACAAAGTTCTTGTTGAAATGTGCATGAAAGTCTGTGGCTTTTTGCTTGTTCCCTTAGTGCGTATTTCTAGGTTTGTATCGGATGAGCAAATCTCCCTCAGGTTGTAGCATCCCAAATCCATAACGGCTGGCATTTATCTCTGGCATCTGAGCATGTAGGTCACACAGCTCCACATCGTAGTTAGTCAACACCATGTAAACAAACCTGAAGAGTAAACACGGATGAAACACAGAATTAGGACACTCGAGCAGACATTTAAAGTGCCAAAACTCCAGCCGTGGAGCATTCTGACGTCCAACTCTGAAGTCATCTGTCCAAATAAATTTAGGGCACTCACTGTCTGATGGTATTGATGGCAAACTGCTTTCCCACACAGCCATTGGTCCCTGCGCCCCATGGCATGGTGTAATATTTCAGCCGCCTCCCTGCTTTATAAAAATCCTTCTTCACCGATCCGTCCTCGTTCAAGAAGCGATCGTACTTGTATTTCTGCAAAGGAAGAATAATGTTTGCATAGCAGGTATTAGATGCAAGCAATTAGAAAAGAAAAATAACAGTAAAGCTTGTTTGTTTGTGCAGTAACTGGTGGACAGATTTTTATTTCAAAGCAGCCTTGCAACGTCCTTCCCACGCCTATTAGCTGTGTTTCTGTTCCTGTGCTCTGCTAATCCCTCAGTGGCCCACAGATCTGGATTTCACCTCTCGCTGGGTAGTACAGGGTCAGCTCTGGGCACACATTGATTCCACCTTACATAAACAACTACGGATGCTAATTACACTTAAGTCTGCCTCCACCGAGTCCCTAAGGCAATTATTACGACTCCTGTTGGCGGGACAGGAGGGTTTAGACGGAGCGGAGGGTTTGGAAACGGGACAGCGGTTTGTTTTAACGAGACGGGACGACGAACCTGTGGCTCGTGGTAAATCTCAGGGTCCATCTGAGGGCTGATGAAGGGGAACAAACACACTCTGTCTCCTTTTCGTAGCAGGTACTCCTGGCCATCAGCCATGTGAAGAGTCTTTTCCTGCACCACCTCTCTGGTGATGAAGGGGGCGGCGGTGAGTCTCAGCGTCTCTTCCAAGGCACTGTCTGAGAGGGGCAGAAAGACATGCAGGTTAAAATTTAAAAAAAGAGCAGCAGCATTTGTGTTTGCAAATATTTCTGCAGTACTTCTCTAGTAAACTGGTGGATTTCTTTAAGTCTGGTAATTGTACTCCACACTGTGCCCATTTGGATTTATGCTGCATGCATATATAACTCCCAATGTCTTGACTTCGGCACTATATATATGTTTCATTCTATAGACAGTGCATGCTGCATCATGCAAAAAAAATCCAGACTTTTGTTTGTCTGCAACTAATAAAGGTGCCACTGTTTACACAGTCTGGGATAAAGCCCTCACCAAACACTGGGGTGTTCACGGTTCTGTCCATGGGAAGAGTCTCCGAGGTTTCCATCTGTGCGATCTGGCTAAATTCCCTCTTTACTGCCACCAGAGCTTCAGGATTTGTCAACAAGTAGCCCAACAGCCAAAATGCAGCAGGACCAACATTACCCTGGAAACAAACAAAGACTCGCATGAGGATGAAGATAAGGTCTGTGGCTCGGGCGTTGCATAGAGACAGCACAGGTGGCTGTTTGGTAGCAGCAAATAAAAACATCACATGACATCCACGCCACTTGCATCCACCTTCTGTTGGAGTCATAACGAGGCACGGTTTTCAATTAAACTCAGAAAGCCTAATGACTTTTTAGTGCTGGCTAGATGAAAAAGGACGGCTTCCTTTCATGTGTCTGGGACGAGAAGGGCCGTGCTCTGGATTGTTTCACTGCTGGCAAAGCACAGAGCCGTTAATGGTTTACTTAAAAAGGAAAGCCATTGGAAACCTGAGGTCCCCTGCCATCTGCCTGCATCCAAGGGCAGGACGCTGAGGCTATTCAGTTTTATGGCAAACCACAGCGCTATTTACTGAGAGCGGAGGCATGAAATACGGCACACTGTGGAAACATAATATAATGAATAAATTAACTCAAAATTGCCTCTTAAGTTGCTGCAAATATGCTACAAAGACTAGTTAATGATCACTTTACTGAACATAAATGCTGCTGATGAGAGAGCTTGTGTGTCTCATAAAAGATGTGTTAGAACATGTCTCACAGATCTGAATATTTTACCGTATGTTTAAACGTAATGCTGTTTGTCACAACTGTCGAGCTAATCCTCAGCACAACTTGCAAATAAATGGCTGCTTCACTCACTGAAGCTCGAGGGTCGTTTGAAAATCGGACAACTTAAGTCATGACTCAAAACTCGTAATTAAATGTAAACAAACTAAAGTGACAAGCACGAAGTTAAAAAAAAGAAAAATGAGTGAGTAGTCTGTAGTTTAAGGCAAGTAAATGTCTGATTAACACCTTGGAGGCAATAAACACCTCCAGCAGGTCTGAAGGCAAAGCTGTATGAGTCAGAACCACGTCCAGGTAAATGTGAGTAACACTCAGCTCAGCTCCAAAAAACTATTTCAGCAAATACGTACAAATGTGGAAATCACCATTTATTTCTTTGAGCCAGACGGAGCTGCAGGTATGAACACACCGCTCCCTAAATATCCAGTAAACAAACTCGTATTTATATACAAAGATTCTTCATCAGAAATGTTTTAAACTGAAACAGAAACTACAATAAAGTTGTGATTTCTTTTAGTTTTACACAGAATATAACTCTTAGCCTTTTACAGTCAGACTCTACTGAACAGTGCTCTGAACTCTTACACTGTGCTGTGTTGTCTGTTTTTATTCCCTCTCATGACTTGGCTAAACAAAGGCAGACTCTAAAACTAGAGGTGAACAGCGCCCTCGTGTGCCAAAGAAGAGTACTGCACCTCTGTATTTCTATTTGTCTCACTGAGAGGAACTTCCCTTAGAGCAGGGGTGTCCAGTCCTGGTCCTCGAGGGCCACAGTCCTG
>NW_007578345.1:307775-318407 GCF_000690725.1 Stegastes partitus
GACTAATCTCTAGATGCGATCACCAACTGAAGTCTTGGCTTTGCACACACCGGAACGCCTTTTCTTTGTTGCCTGACTCACCTGCGAGGCCCACAGTTGCATCAGTACAGCCTTCCTCTGCGTCTCCTCGTCGGTTCCCTCCTGCTGCAAGAGTCGCCGGAAGTGGTGGAGCCACGGGCTCGACCCCGAGTCCTCGGTCAGACCCGCCGGAGCCAAGAGCTCCAGGAGTCGCTCCCGAACACTCAGCGCCGTTTTCTTCTCCTCTGTCACACACAGATAAACATCAGAAAGTGAGTCACAGGCTGAGCATAAACAGTTGAGCGACTGTGAATTGAATACTTGATACTTGAGGAGATACTACTGCAGGGAGAGAGGAGCAGGATTTCAGTTATGACATGCACAACTGGAGGAGTTGTGTAAAAATATTGCAGCCGGCTGTCTTTATGAGTGGGCGGAGCTGATAAGATTATAAACAACGAGAGAGACGAGGCCTCGGGAAATAAGGTGTATGTTGTGACACGAAGGGCGCGAGTTAGATCACAGTCTGTAGAGGCCCGTAACCATGAGCCGCGAATCCCTCAAGCCTTCAAAAACACTACCTCCTAGACGCTATGTAAGCAACTGAGTAAGTGCACGTCGCCTTGGCAACGGCTAAACAAATCAAGGCGGCAGAATCGATGATGTCAAACCCCACATTGACAAAGACTCAGTGACAGATGTAAACAGTGATGACATGTAAGACCGGGTCCTGACTCACGGAGCTTTGTGTCAGAGGTAAATGCTCTGCTCTGGTTGGAGAAAGTTTTTCAGACAGTTTACAGCCGAGCGGCGCCGCCCGCATCCATACCTGCTCTTAACGTGCCTCTCGCCATTTTGGTTAAGAAGCCGTCGAACTTCTTGTACTCCTCGTAGACGCTGGACGGATCCGTGCTGTTGTTGTTCTGCTCTCCTCCAAACAGCGTCAGATACCCCGCCCTGCACAGAAGAGAGAGATCAAAAAAAAAGAAGTGTGGGAGTGAGTGGGACTGATGAATGACAACCATCTTTGTCGTGATGGAAAGATAAGCAGGTCGTACAGTTCTTCTGTTTCAAGGCACATAATTTCAATTGGTAGTTTTCCAGACACACCTACGTACAGCATCTCTGAATGCAGGGCGTCTGAGCACGTGCACGCTTTCGAGATGAGCGTCACGATACGCTATCTCCTTCCTTTACTGAGGGTACTTGTCGTGAAAGACTACATTTCGATTCACGTCCGCTCTGCCAGAATGGTCCGGCGGAAAGGCGACCTCGAACATCTCTGTGGTCGAGTGAAGTCAGCCTCCATTTTTCTGGCTGCGTTTACAAACAGACGACCGCAGGACTGACGTGTGTGTAAACTGTTTAGCTGAAGGTCCATGACATGATCACATGCTTCTTTTGACATAGCTGAGAGGATTTGCTGTGTGTGTGTGTGTGTGTGTGTGGGCGGACGGGGCCTTTTCTTACTTAAAGAGCAAACTGTACGAGAAGTCGAACAGTCCCTCCTCTTTCCAGTCTTTCTGGTTCTGAGGCGTCTCAGCTTTGAGCAGGACCTGCAGGTGTCTGCCCATGGTGCTGTTCAGAGTCGCCAAATTCTTTCCGAGGAAGTGCCTACGGACAGGAAAGGTAGAAAAGTTAAACTGCAGTTTCATGAAAGGAAACACTTCAAATGACATGACACTGATTGATAGCATTGTGTAAACACAGCAATTACCACAGGACGCACTATTTAACCTGCATGTTGACTCGGGTTAACTTAAGCGAGCAGATTTCTGGATAACTGGTCGAACGCTGCACAACAAAAGGAGCGGCAAGCTGCATAACTCTAATGCAATCTGAAGACGGCAGCGTGCCCAAACTTTAACCTTTTGAACGTGAAATAAAAACAGATCCTGTCGAGGCTTCCCCTCCTGCGCGCCCGGATCCTTCTGGAATATATGTTTGTTTTCTTTCATAATAAATGCAAGCTGTGTGGACAACAAATGAGCAATAACAAAACTGCAACCCTTGAAACTAGCTTTCCAGAAATGGCAAAGGTGCTCTACAGGAACATCCACAGTGGGACTTATCATAAAACATGACTCGGGGAATTCCCATGAACATTTTCGCTTCCACATTAACATATAAAATGAAAACGAAAATGAGCCACAAGTGCTTTTAGTTTGGAGTTTAAAGAAATACCTTTTCATCAGTGCTTTTGCGTCGGCAGGCTGGTGATGTGGGAGACGCAGGTTGAAGATCCTCTCCATCAGCACCTGTGCGTAGCGCGTGAAGTCCAGAGAATTTGAGTCATTGATGACTGCGTCGTATGAATGTGGATCCAGAAGCACCGTGACGTAGCGGCCGGCAGCGCGCACCTGTAGGTCACACAGGAGAGGATGTATTAAATACATAATGCAGATGCTGGTAAATGATCTTTGGTGCATTTATGAGTGTTTAGTGTAATGAAATTCACTCAAAACAATAAAAAAAAACCCACTAAATACGTTGATAACTGATAATAATATTGATAACTAATTGAATTTCCCTTCTGGGATAAATAAAATATTTTTCATTTCATTTCATTCATAACTCACATCACAATAATTTCTCTTCTTTATTCATGTTTAATTTATTCAGCAAATTCTGCTGCTTTATGACACGTCTGAGGGATTTCAGTATTCCTTAAACCGCACAGCATTTAAACATCTTGGAGAATGATGTAGTACCCCTCAAAAATAAAAATCCTTTATTTTTGGATTCATGATAACTGAACATTATCATGTTTCTTGGTACAAATTTATGTTGCATGATTGTATCTGCAACATGCATTTACATGAACGTTTCCTTAAAAATCTAAGATGTCTTCTAGAGTAAGAGAGTGAGGAGGCAGCATTAGTCTCTCCTGGATTATAAGATATAAGATAGAAACAAGCAGAAAGTCCCTCAACAAGTGTGGTTTAAAATCCACTTCCCTTTATCAGGCGTCACTCAGAGGGACTCTCTTCTCTTATGCTCGTCCAGACTTTACATTAACAAGCTTTCAGTATCACCAGCTGCCTTCCAGAAAATACATAAAGTGTATTCTTGACATTGGAATTAATATTTTGACAAAACAAATTCATGTTTAAAAATCTATGTTTTCTGCACACTTGACACAGAGCTCTGACACTAACATGGAAACAAAATCCTTAAAGTGCAAAAAAACCCAAACATTTAAGAATCTACAGAAGTGAAACTGTTTCATAAGACTTCAATCATTTTTGGATTTCCTCTACTCACGGTGAAAATGTTGCCGTGTTTCTGCTTCATTCGGTTTATGAACTTGGCGGCATCTTTTCCAAACTCCAGTGCATGGCCTAACCAGGGGATCAGTCCTCTGTCCAGAGGTGGCTCACTCTTGGATCTGAGGAGAAAAGCAGAAATGAACTGTGGTGAATTTAACAGTAAATGTCTGGTAATCTATACTTTATCCTGTAACAGTAGAGAGAAAGGTTGGAGCAATACTAAACACAGTGCTGTGAATAGTTAACAAATTGAATCCAATGCAGGTTCTTCGTTTTCTGCCAAATATTTCTCCTATTTTTTTTTTTTAGATTTGTCCTCCATCCATCATGCACACAGAGCAATCTGTGTCTGTACAACTCGACTTTGTTGTGTTGTATAAGTAAAGGGAACAACACCAGATTAGTTGTAAGATTATCTTTGCACCACAGATGCGTCAATAGAAAGCAAAACTCACTGAAGTGTGAAGTTTACAGAGAATTCTAAATTTAACCACGTAGTTTAACCGCATTCCTTTAACTGAAGTAACCCGTAAAATAAATAAATAACTTCACAGATTATTTCAATTTCATTTCAAAGATTGTTGAAAAGCTTAATATCAACAAACTTTAAAAAAAAGAAAATAAAAACAGAAAAATAGTCAATTTACACGTCTAATGTAAAATAACACTGAAACCTTTAACTTTGAATAACCATAAAAAATAGTTTTCTAGGTAAAAGATTTTTTTTCCCATCAAGACTCTTTATATTGCGGAAGAGGACGAGGGCCACTGAAGAAAAAATAAAATAAAATTCTGAAATTAAAGTCAGAATTCTGACTTTTTTTCAGAAATTGAAAAAAAAAATATCCCAGATTTTTATTTTTTTTTTTAATGTTCTGGGAAAAAAGTCAGAATTCTGACTTTAATCTCAGAATTTAATTATTTTTGTCTTCAGTGGCCCTCGTCCTCTTGCATATTTATACATTTGCAGTGAAAAAAAGTCACATTTAAGCTTAAAATCTGGATAAATCACTAAAATGACAGACATTTATTGATAACTGACAGAAAAAGAAGAATTGGTTCTGTAAAGTTACACAGATATGTTTGTTTAATGAGAAATATTTAATGAAATCATATATATTACTATTATATATTATAGCTCCTTTAATTGGTTTTTTGATGCAAATATCTTTGATTAAAAACACACACATGAGCGTAAAACTAAGGCACGAATATAGAGATTTAATTATGTAAAATTATGGTATTTTTTATGAAATTCTTATTTTTGCGGCGTTATTTTGGGCGCATCAGCTACTGAAATAACCCATTTTTCTTTTCTCTGCAGTGCAGGGACAATCCACTGAATTAACTAATAAATGGGTTTACTCGTGTGCGTAATTACGCGCGGTCAGTCCCTCATTCCCGCCACGGTGTCGGTACGACAGATCAGCTCCTTCAGAGCAGCATCACGTTAGAATGTAAAGAAAAAACCTGCCAGCTGCACACCGAGGTGAAGACAAAGGTGAATCAACGTACCTCCTTCTGTGCGTGAGGATGACGGACAGCAGGACCAGTGCAAGTAGCAGGATGGCGCAGATCATCTCGTGTGTTCAGCTCGTCGCTCCGCAGTCTCTGAAGTTCGTTCAACCTTCACGTGTCTTCTTATACTTTTTTTTTTTCCGCACCCATTGCGTCACCGTGTCTTCTCCGCATCAGGCGGCTGACTGCATTGTTATTGTAAACCTCCGTGGAGTGTCTGTGCTCACCGACGTCACCTACAACAATGACTAACCTGTGACCCACTGACTCTGATCGACACACGGCTGAAGCAATACAGGTTAGATTCCCACTGACGCACGTCTTCTACTTCATTAAGTGACTTTATGTCTTCAAAACATGAATGTCACCTACAGGAGGAGCGAAGGTGAGCGAATCCTCCTCCTCTGTTCATTTAACCTAAAATCACAGCAGGTGAAACAACCAGAAGCTGACTTGGTAAAAGGTTCATTGTAATGAAGCCTTTGCTTAATGAGACTCTCACATTATTGTCCCACTTGTTGTCTGGACTGCAGCGACACTATCAACTCATTTCTCATCACATGCAGCACAACAGATGTTTTTTTTGTTGGGTTTTTTTTTTAAAGCATTTTTTTTTTTTTCCAGTTGTGAAAACCCCTTTGCGGTAATTAATAACAGGAAGTATAATCCTGCCTGCCACTGTTCACGTACACTGTAATGTTACAGTAACTGAGTCACTAATACTTCCTTATCTCGCCACATGCCTCCACTTGCTTGGTCTGTACGTCCAACATGAAGAAGTGGAGGGAAAAGCATCCTTAAGCCGTCCGTAAACATGGAAGAAAAGATGAAACGGCACAATGACAACTCCGCTGCTTTCCCCTCCAACATTCCTTGAAATCTATAAACACATTTTTCAGGAGCGACGTCCCACCGTGCTGCGGATTAGTCCGAGGCAAAACAAAGGAATGTTTCTATCAACACACACATTAAAGCTTTATTAATCAAGGTGTACTTCCTGTACAGTGAACACAGAGAAGCTGAGCGGTGCAATGATTGAATCTTCAGTAGGTTTCTTTGCAATATGGCAAATTAAAGCCGTTTGTCAAACAGTGTGCGAACCGTTAAACTGCTGCTGAACATGACGGTTACTTCCAGTTTTTAACCAAATAAAAAAATACAAAAAGAAAAAACTATACACTGTGACTGTTTGGCATGCTTGACCCGAGAACCTGAATTTAACCAAAAAGAAAAGAAGGTAAGATGGTACAGAGAATATAAATAATGTAAACTCTTCAGGACCTAAACGCAGGGTGTCGTTTCAGAGACCTCCTCCTCGTCCTCCTTCTTATCTCCCTGCGTTTCAACCACCCCTCGTGATTCATGGACGTCCTCAGGAGTTTGGCCAAACACGGCTGGGGTCCGCTTGAGGAGGTAGACTCCAGCATGTAAACCCCCGACATTGACCCAAACAGTGTGGAGCTTCCTCCACAGTCCTCCCATCCTGGAGATAGCCTGGAGATGACATAAATCTGGTGAGGGCAAACTAACAAATGAGACATTTGTTTTATGTGAAACAAGATCTCTGTTTAGACAAACGCAGCTGGTAAGACTTTTTTTCCACCATGCGGTGACTTAATGGGCTTAAACCTGCATTACTCCCAACGTCGCCGGATCATTCGGAGATTATTTCAGGACAAACCGATTCTGCACGCGACGTTCGAAGCAGAACGACAAGATTAGGTTGTTTAAACTCGACGGAGAGCCACACAAACAGAAAAAAACACATTTACAAGGGATCACAGCGACAGGCTTACAGGAGGAAATCAAAGAAACAACAGTTTCTTTGCTGACAACAAATCAATTTAAGCATCGGACACGCTCATAAAGCACAGGGGAGATACTGAATAAACAGCACTTTTAAAACAATGTTTGGTTTTTTACACACAAAATGAATGAATCAGTCTTTATATCAGCACCGTCACTGTCGGGTTACGTAAACACATTATGCAACCGCCTTTCCTCAAAACTCCTCGTCTGCTACAGCATGTTTTTAGGAGTAAATTTATCTTTTTATTGGGTTGGTTTTCACTTTCATATATATTTGTAATCGGTTTCACAGTTTTCACTCAGCACTCACCATCAACCTGATTTCTCCCAGAGGATAAACCCCCTGACTGGTGCTGGTCCAACTTCTTACCATCATTTGGTCAGTACAGAACTCAAATCTCTGCAGCTTCTCCCTTCAGCACTCCTTGAAATCATTAAAAACGTGTTTTCAGAGTAACTTTCCGCTCTAATCGGAGCTATTAGTCACTATTTTGGACCATTTGCATAATTTTGATGTAGGTTTACATCAGCTCACATTTAATGATCACACAGCTGCTGCAGAACCGACATTCCCGTCAGTCGCACACGCATTTCATATTTAGTGCAAATTACAAATGCTAGCACGCCAACATTAGCATTTAGCTCAAAGTACAAAGAGCTTAAGGACAGACAGACGACTGGGCAGCTGACTGGTGTCTGTAGGCTTTAATTCACTCTTCTGTGTTGCACCATCACTGAAATGTCAGGCAGGTACATCTCACTGATGTGGAAAAAACAAAAAAATGTGGCACAACACTGAAAGCCGATTTGGTATTGAAAAAAATATTTGAGAAGTGGATTAATGCTACGACTGTCTCGAAACCTTAAAATAGAAACAACTTAACATTTAAATACATTATTTTTAGACTTGCTCCATGGCAACCGGCTGCATAAATATATATACAGATCAGAGCATTTAGTTTAATCTGGACACGCCTCCGTCTCAGGCTCAATGAGGTGTGGAAACAGCACAACAATAAAACGATAAATGGGTGTAGACACAATACAGTCCATTACAATTGTCCTTGGGTGGAGTGTATTACTTATACTGTTTATCTGTTCTGTACCGCGTGCTCCATGCCAGAGGGCGTGCAGCGATCGTCAGCAACCGAAGGCGGAGTACGCGATGCTAAGCTAACGCGCCCTTTGTGACATTCAGTGAATAGCTCTGCTCTACATGATGCCAAAAATAAATCAATAAAACACACGGCACTGGTTCTGGAAACGGAAACAACCTAAGGGACCCGGGCCGATCCACGCTGCAATATTTCAGCATGTTCTGTGCAAGTTCGTGCACAGAACCGTGGGAGATAGCAGGTTGGGGGCAAAGAGGGCAGTGGACCCGACACGTGCTGGTAATCTGAATGTGCAATCACAGACTTCAGCTCTAACGACAGTCACAGCAGTAATTTGTGGAGCACGTTTCCTCCACAGCGCCATACTATTACTATTATTAACTATTAATCATTGTTTACAAACTGCACCGACCAGGAATGCTGCACAACATGAACTAAACATTCAGGTCATCACAACTGTCTGAAGAAGTGGAACAAAACAACGCAGCAAGTTTCCGGTCCTTAGATGTTGTTGTTTTTTTGCTTCTGCATCATTGTCATAAACGGGGTGTGAAGACTGGATGACAGCTCAGGACAATGTAAGTGTGTTTCCTCTGCATTCGATGATAACATACTACAATAAATCCAAGAGTTCTGTGCTGCTTCTGAACAACAAGGCGACCAAGCAGCGCGACAGGTGATCTGGTGTGTACGCGGGCCGTAAACGGGTACATTGAGGAGTTGGTGGCAGGACCCGACTTGCACCGTAACCTGTTCATGCTTTCTCACGACACGTAATCTGACTTTCCTTGGAAGCATTCTGCAGTATTTTTGCTGAAATCCTGCTGGCAGCATTACCTTGGAAAAACACTTCTTGTCCTGGGTCAGGAGGACCGCCTTTCCTGAGCCGGGTCTGCACACACGAGCCATTTCTCTGAGACAAGACGGGTACAGGTCCCAGTTCTTCTTCCTAGAACCCATCCTACAAGACAACAGAGACGGAAACACAATCTGGTTTAGGACGATGTTCATTTCATAACTAGTCAGAGGACTGAACCACGTGCACCAGCCAGCCGCTGTGGTTACATCAGAGGCAGCCAAACATGAACCTATTCTGGATTCTGTTTAATCAGCCTTCTAGCGTGCAGCACTGTGATGATGGTACCTCTTCCCAAAGGGCATGTCGGTGATGATAATGTCGACGGAGCTGGTCCTTATGGGTAAACTGCACAGATCCCACTGCACCGTGTCAATAGGCAATCCGGACGCGCTGTTTGAAGACAAGGAGTTTGCACCGTTACAATAACCATCAACTAAACATGCATCATGCATTACAGCCCAACACACTCCCTGTGGCAGCTTCCTCTCACCTGGCCTTCTCTGCTCTCCGCTTCTGGATGTGACATATGTTATTGACCGTGCGGTTCACTGCCATGTCGTTGTTGTCACCAGCAATGTAGAAGGAACTGTTAAACTCTATAGCACCCTAGAGAAGAGAAAAAAACACAACTAGTACCAACTGGTGCTGAATGATTTGGCAGTAAGTGATATTTATGGATCGCCATCAGTAGCAGCATCCAGGGTGTGTGTTCGATGTGACAGCGAGGACGCAGAATCTGATGCATGAATGAAAATATGTTGCTGCTGAATCTGACCGCCTGCTGACCCAGAAAATGTTTTTAAACAGCATCAAGAGTCAGGAGGAAGTCTCAAATAATACAAAAGTAAAATAAACTCAGATCACAGCAGCTAGTGGTGCAGGTTCACTGGTGAAAGCTGATCAGCTGTCATCTGAACTGCAGTGAAGTGAATTCTATGCAAGTCCTTACAAGACCTGATCCAGCTGCTCGTACATGTGCAGCAGCTGACGGTTCTCGCTGCTCAGCTATTGTTTATAAAATCCAAGTTACGGTCAGTGTGAGGGTCGAGGTTACGGCTTTGACTTGTGTCTCACCTCCAGTGGTATGGCTCCAGTCCCACACATAGGATCAAGTATCACATCAGACGCCTGAGGTTTACACAGCCTGTAAACAGACAATCCAACATGAATACAACACCAATGGAACGTTTCCTAACATATCACGTCTGCTATACTCCTCTCAGATGCCTTCCCCGTTTGTCTTCATCTGATTGTTTTTGATCATATATAGTTACAGAAGAGTCGCTCTGGCTCGCCACACTGACTCACATAAACACCAAGTGGTTGACTTACTTAACATCACTGCCCATAAGCAATTTACCTTACACCCACTCGCACCTCTCCGGGACCAACAGCATTATTCTTATCCAACGCATCGGTCAGTTTAAACATTCTTGTGTGTCGCTCACTACTTTAAAAGCCACTTAAAACAGTGAGTAAACGGAGTTTTGTCCGAGGCGTGTGTCTCATTCTTTAAGAATGCAAACAGAAATCCTGTTATAACTTGTGCAATTTTTAATTAAGTGAAAACCCCGAACAGAATTATCATAAAGCATTTAATTATTAATGTTTATTCTGGATCACGTTCTGCCAGCAGCTCTGGAAAAACAAAAGTCTACCTGCAACAACAGCTAATAAGAGAGCTTTGTATGAGAATAGCTCAGGACAGCGAGCAGAGGTGAGACGATACCCGCTGTGTCTACATCGACTCACAAAGCAATGATTCATGGGTATTTGGAATAATTACGAAATTACTGATGAATTTGCAATTGGTCAACGAGCTCGGTCCCAAAACCAACTCAGTGCTGTTTCTATTTGTAGTGTGGACTCGACGATCTCAGAAATCCCGTTTAGTCGTATTCAGATGACCTATATGATATAAGTAATGTGCACAGATCCTCCCCTCTGTCTGACAGGACCAGTCCTTGTTCATGTGCAGAGTTAACAGAGGTGCTTTTTGTCTTTTTGTAACGTACGATCCACATTTACAACAAAGCTGAACACA
>NW_007578345.1:320427-322686 GCF_000690725.1 Stegastes partitus
ATGACGTGTGTATAGACGTTCTGATTCTGATATAACTGGAACTTAAACATTTATATTTACATCACATTAACCCGTTTGGCAGAAAGTACGAGGTGAACACGATGTTGTCAGGCGATTAGGATCAAAGAGCTACCTGAGCATGCCGTAGCACAAGGTCGATCGCAGCGTGGTCGGTCCGAAGTGGCTGATGTTTCTGCGATGAAGACTCTCTTCAGTGAGCGCGATGCCGATCACCACCTCCTCATTGTGGATGTTTAGTAAGACCTGCAGGGAAGGAAGACCCAGCATATGATGAGAAATCAAAAGGAGCACATTTTTATATTCTAGGAAGTTGAAATTATGAAAAAAAAAATTACATGACGACTCAGGATTTAAATTTTTGATGTGAAAAATGTGTTTTTTTGTTCTCTTCAGTTTCTTCGTCTGAAAAGTTGTGGATTTTTTATTGTTTTCCATTTTACAGACTAAATGAGTTGCTGATTAATTAAGAAAAGAATCTGCAGTTTAATCATCAACAACTGTTCGTAACAGCTGTAAGAACCTCGTCTGTTACTCTCAAGTGAAAACTGAGCACAAATCACACACCACCGGCGCTGAGCAGTGAAACACCGACAGTTACACAACAGATGCTCATCGCTGTGGCTGCTTCTGTGTTTTCACTCAGACGGTGAGAACCATCATCTCCAACCTCTAACCTTTACAAGAACCACAGCGTTTCTCAACCTGTCAGATACAGCGATTATCTTATCTAAATGGAAGAGTCATTAAACGGACTTGTTGTCTTGTCTTTTGTTTCTCCCCAAACTAAACATGAGCACATACTTTTAAAGGTTATCGCTACAAGCAGAGTTTTATTTGGCTGCTGTGGTGTTATTCAGTGTGCATCCGTCCTGTTTGAACAGGCCGGCCTACCTCTATGTCAAACTTTGTCATGTCGGCTTTCCACTGGAAGAACTCTTGCACAGCCCCACCAAAGTCTCTGGCTGCCTCATTAGAGGAGAAGCTGTGTTTGTCACCGGCCCTGTTGCACGTCACCCGAAACTTGATGACTTTGGCCTCCGGGGCTGCCTCCTGCGAGTCCTGTTCGCAGGTCTCCGACTCGGGAGCGCTCTCCGTCGTCGTTTGGCCTTCGGACACCTGAGGTAGCTCTGGCTGCTCGGCGTCAGCAGCAGCTGCATCGCTGGCGTCATTGCTAGGTTTTACTTTGGTGGCGGTTCCTCCTTTCCGGTGGCCTTTCTTCTTTTTTAGGGTTCTGTTGAGCTTCCAGACCTCCAGGGCGTCGGTCCAGGGGAGTTTGGAGGCGAGCTGCTGAAGCTCCGTCAGTGTCTCCTCCTGTACAAACCACAGGGTTTGTTACACCAATAATATGCACCTAACATCAATAACAACAGAATCAGAGCTGCAGTGATTAATCAGTTAGTTGTCAACCAAAAACTTATTAACCGACTATTTCCAGTGATCAGTTTCAGTAATTTTTAAGTTATTTTTTGGCCTTTGTTTGATAGTGCAGTGAGAGAGAGATAGGAAAGTAGGGGAGAAGAATGGGGGGAGGACATGTGGGAAAGGACCATGAGCGGGATTCGAACTCATGACCTTCACATCGGGACTGTAGCCCTGTACATGGGACGCCAGCTCAACCAGGTGAGCTGCAGCGACGCCCCGAGTTTCAGCAATTTTTTAAAGGAAAAAACGGTTAGATTTCTTTCATTTCATAACCCTCTGAGCCCCAAACTCTACCTGAGTGTCTGAAAGGTGTGTTAACTTTAAAAACAGCCAACGTGACAACATTACCAACTCCAGAAACTGTAAAAATAGGAATAATTACTGGATTTTAAACTTTCCAACAATCCTGGAACCACTTATCTGTGATGTGTCATCCTGCCAGGAAAACAAACCAAATCTAAGCTTAAAATCACGTCACTGAAATCACTTCCAGCGCTCTGACCGGCAGACGGCTGCCTTTCCTGAGTCTGGTTCTGTCGGAGGTTTTCTTTTCCATCCCATTGAAGTTTTTTTTTTTTATTTTGGTTCCTTCCCTCCATTGCTGACCGCTTGCTCAGAGGAAATCCAACTTGGGATTGTTGAGCTTCTGTTTAAGATTCATAAGGTCTTGACCTCCCGATGTGAAGCGCTGTGTGTTTACTTATGTCCTGAACCGCACTATATGAACAAAACTGAATTAAAATTGAATTGAACCTCATATTACATATTTTATTTAACACAAATAGCTTTAAATAAACCACCTGCACTAATCAGATT